>NC_046642.1:29029532-29124071 GCF_900324485.2 Mastacembelus armatus | reverse complement strand
TTTACAGTAGTGCTGGAGGCCAGGGCTATGCCATCTAGAGTAGCTATAATTTTAGAAAAGTTATTTCTGAGATTTTTTGGCCCAAATATAATGACTTCTGTTTTCTCCGAGTTTAAAAGTAAAAAGTTACTGGTCATCCAGGCCTTGATGTCAGTTAGACAGGCTTGAAGTCTGGTTAACTGGTTTGTGTTAACAGGTTTAATAGATAGATATAACTGAGTGTCATCTGCATAGCAGTGGTAGTTAATAGAGTGCTTCCTAATGACATATCCTAAAGGAAGCATGTACAGGGTGAACAGAATCGGTCCGAGCCTTGTGGAACTCCATAACTAACTTTTGTTCGTGTGGAAGGTTCATCATGGACATGAACAAACTGGAATCTGTCCGCTAAATAGGATTGGAACCACTTTAACGCTGTTCCTCTGATACCAATCACATGCTCCAGTCTCTGTAATAAGATGTTGTGGTCAATGGTGTCGAATGCAGCACTAAGGTCTAGGAGGACAAGTATCGAAACAAGTCCATTATCTGACGCTAAGAGAAGATCGTTGGTAACTTTCAACAGTGCTGTTTCTGTACTATGATGTGCTCTAAATCCTGATTGAAAATCTTCAAATAGTTCATTCCTGTGTAAGTGGTCTGATAGCTGCTTAGCAACATGTTTTTCTAGGATTTTAGAAATAAATGGCAGGTTGGATATTGGTCTATAATTAGCCAAGACTCCTGGATCAAGACTAGGCTTTTTGAGTAAAGGTTTGATTACTGCAGTCTTAAAGGCCTGTGGTACGTAGCCTGATACTAGAGATAAATTTACCAAGTCCAATAAAGATGAGTTCATTAATGGCAGGGTGCCTTTAAGCAGTCTAGTCGGGATGGGGTCTAAGAGACACGTTGATGATTTCGATGAAGCAACTACTGATGTAAATTCAGAGAGATCTATGGAAGAGAAGCAGTCTAAACATAACTGAGGTCCTACAGATGATTCAAGAGCTACTGTAGTAGAAGATTCATTTATTGCAGGTATAGGAAGCATCTGCTGAATTTTATCTCTAATAGTTGTGATTTTATTTGTAAAGAAACTCATAAATTCATCACTGCTGAGAGCTAAGGGAACACTGGGCTCAACAGAACTTCTTGTCAGCCTGGCTACAGTGCTGAAAAGAAACCTGGGATTGTTCTTATTTTCCTCTATTAGTGACGAATAGTATGCAGTTCTGGCTTTACGAAGAGCTTTTTTATATGTTAGTAGATGTTTTTCCAGGCTAGAAAAATTTCCTCTAAGTTTGTGGAACGCCACTTCCTTTCCAGCCTTCGTGATGCCTGCTTTAAGGTACGAATATGTAAATTATACCATTTTCTTCCAAACGCTGCATGATCCATCATTTTAAATTCAAAAGTTATTAAAGAATGATCTGACAAAACAGGATTTGGGGGAAAAACTATTAGATGTTCAATTTCGATGCCATAGGTCAGAACAAGATCAAGGGTGTGATTGAAACAGTGGGTGGGTTTATTAACATTTTGAATGAAACCAATTGAATCTAATATAGAATTAAATGCAGTGCTGAGGCCGTTATTTTCAACATCTACATGAATGTTAAAATCTCCCACTATAATAACTTTATCTGATCTAAGCACTAAATCAGACAGGAAGTCAGGGAATTCAGTTAAAAACTCTGAGTAAGGGACAGGTGGACGGTACACAGTGACAAGTAGAACTGGTTTTTGTGTTTTCCAGTTTGGATGTGAGAGACTAAGAGTGAGGCTCTCAAATGAGTTATAACTGTTCTGAGGATGAAAGTTTAATAATAAGTTTGAGTGGAAGATTGCAGCTACTCCTCCACCTCGACCTGTGCTTCGAGGAACATGATAATTTTTATGACTGAGGGGGGTTGATTCATTCAGACTGACATATTCATCCTGCTGTAACCAGGTTTCAGTAAGATAAAGTAGGTCAATTTGGTGATCAGTTATCAAATAATTTACTAACAGAGATTTAGATGAAAGGGACCTGATATTTAATAGTCCACATTTGACAGTTCTGTTTTTCTGTTCAATAAGAGGAGTGGTCTTAATTTTTATTAAGTTTTTATGAATAACTCCTCTTCTGTTAACTTCTGATTTATTTGATTTATATGTTCGAGGGGCAGACAAAGTCTCTATGTGGTTTGAGGGGGGCGGCGGCTCTAAGGAAACTGCAGAGAGGCGTTTTAGACTGAGTCTCTGCATCCCGGTCCCCACCCTGGATTGTCAGGCTTTAGGTCGGCTAAGAAACTCGGCCAAATTCCTAGAGATGAGAGCTGCACCATTCAAAGTGGGATGGATGCCGTCTCTCGCTACCAGACCGGGTTTTCCCCAGAAAGTGGCCCAATTGTCTATGAAGCCCACATCGTTTGCTGGACACCACCTAGACAGCCAGCGACGGAACGACGACATGCAGCTAAACATGTCATCGCTGGTCAGATTGGGGAGGGGTCCAGAGAAAACTACGGAGTCCGACATTAATTTAGCAAAGTTACACACCGACTCAACATTAATTTTAGTGACCTCCGATTGGCGTAATCGGGTGTCATTGCTGCCGACGTGAATAATAATTTTCCCATATTTACGATTAGCCTTAGCCAGCAGCTTCAGATCTGACTCGATGTCGCCTGCTCTGGCCCCAGGAATACATTTGACTATGGTCGCTGGTGTCTCTATTTTCACGTTCCTGACTATGGAATCGCCAATTATCAGAGTCGGTTTCTCAGCGGGTGTGTCGCTGAGTGGGGAAAATCTATTAGAAACGTGAACAGGCAGGTGATGAGCCGTGGGCTTCTGCTTAGGAGTACGTTTCCGTCGGACCGTCGCCCAGGCTAATTCTCCGGGCTGCTCCGGAGCTGCCCTTGGACCGCTAACAGACCCTGAGCTCGGTGGCTCCACACCAGCTAACAGGGCTAGGCTAGCTGGCTTTTGTTCGAAGGTCTCCTGGACCGAGGTTGCGGTTCGTGGGCGGAAAAGATATCACCACGGGTCTCCGCGTCCCTCTCTAGACCTCTCCAATCCATTTGCACCTCTGTCTTCTGCCACTCCGGACCTACATACGGCCTCATCTGCTAACCACGTACCGGATCGTTCCGCTCCGGTTTCCCAACAACCCCCGTCACCCGCCAATGTCGTTCAGCGCCGTCACCTGCTCTCGCTCCCCTCTGACGACACCCGCCGCCCCCGCCTTAGTCCAAGTGCTCCTCGCGGAGCCCGTTGCCACGGCGGAAAACAGTCTCCATCCCGCTCAGCTACTACATCAGTGCGCCGTAGGATCCTTCGCGAGGCCGTGCTCAGGCACACTCACGGGCTCCCTAGCTACGGACCAACCGAACTGCCGCCTCCACCTTCCACCTCAGCACCCGATGTCACCGCCCCGCCTCCCCGCCAGTCAGCAAGACGACACGACTCAAACGGCCAACTACTGGCGTCTTCTCCACGCCCCCTTTTCCCCCCAACCACGTTAATCATCGGAGACTCAATTATAAGGAATGTACGCTTTTTCAACGCCACTACTCACTGTCTCCCTGGAGCTATGGCCTCTGACATCTTGGCCATGCTTCCTGGATTACTGCCAACACTTCCGTCTTCCATCTCTAGAGTGATTGTTCATATTGGAACTTGTGACACGTCACTCCACCGGTCTGAACTGACTAAAAAGGATTTTATCTCTCTCCTCCACCTCCTAAGCAACTGTGGTAAGACTATTTTCATGTCTGGTCCCATCCCCACGTTTGGAAGAGGCTCTGGCCGCTTCAGTAGAATCCTCAGTCTCAACACCTGGCTCAAGTCTGTCTCCCTGTCCTACAATCTCCATTTCATCGACAACTTCAACCTCTTCTGGAACCGACCTGCCTTCTTTGCAGGAGATGGTCTGCATCCTAACCGCCTGGGCTCCCATATACTTTCCACCAACATTCAACATGCAGTTCACTGTACCCCACACACTAACACTGGACAATCTGTCCATTCTGTCCCACATGCCTGACTATCTGACTCCATACTACCAATCCCCTCCATCTGGTCATCCTCCCGACCTCAGCCTAGAAAATCAGGTATACGCCAGATCAACCACTCTGTACTAGCTAACATCCCCAGAAACATGGACTCGACACCTTTCCACAACACTCATTTTGGGCTTCTTAACGTTCGCTCCCTCTCTCAAAAAGCATCCCTCATCTTTGACATTATTCTTAAACACAATCTCGACATCCTGTGCTTAACTGAAACCTGGCAGCAGCCCAACGACTTCACTGAACTTAATCAATCTATTCCTCCTGGCTTCACATATCTCACCCATCCACGCCTCCCGGGACGCGGTGGCGGCCTCGCCATACTGTACAACCTTAAATACAAAATATCCATCCACCCCACTATCACCTTCCAGTCCTTTGAAGCTCTCATAGCACGTATTCATGGTCACACACCAACCTTCTTGGCCACTATCTACCGCCCACCAAAACCTAACCCGACCTTCTTGGACGAACTGTCTGACCTCTTAGCTGACCTCATCTCTCTGTCAGCCAACATAATTCTTCTTGGTGATTTTAACATCCACTTCGACAATCCCAACAACACCGCTACAAAAGACCTAATTTCCTGTCTGGACAGCTTTGGGCTCCAACAATACATCACCTCCCCAACACATTCTCTAGGCCACACCCTCGACTTAGTCTGCTGCTCTGGCGTCACAGTTCAGTCATGTTCTACCCTCGACACCTTCTTCTCCGACCACAAACTAGTCTGCTTTAACTCCAAACTACCTCTCTTCAAAACCCACCTCTCCCGCACCATCACCTTCCGTAACTTAAAGAACATCGACCTCCCCTCCTTCACTGCTGCTCTCAACAACCTTTCATGTACTAATTACACACCGTCCCTCTCCAACATGTTATCCAATTTCAACTGTGAGCTACGAAATCTACTCAACACCTTCGCCCCACTCAAAACTAGATCTGTATCCTTTACGCACTCTGCTCCATGGTACACACCCGAACTCCGCCTCCTCAAAACCCAAGCCCGTCGCCTTGAACGTCTCTTCAAAAAAACCGGTTCATCCACCCACAAGGACTTATACCTAAACCACATACTGAAGTACAAGCAAACCATTACTCAAACAAAATCTGACTTCTATGCCTTGCTTATTGTATCCGCCTCTGGCTCCACGCGTTCCCTCTTCTCCACTGTCAAAAATTTATTGGGCCCTCCCGATACTCCTCTCTTCCCTTCACTCTCCACCACCTTGTGCAATAACTTCCTGGATTTCTTCTCATCAAAAATCGAAAATATACACCAGCAATTTCCCCCCATCTGTGACACTGCGAACTGCCTCCACTGTACCCTATCCTCCCTGCTTTCGAGTTTTATCATTCCACCCACCACGGTTATCTCTTCCCTGATCCTCAAATCCAAACCCTCAACCTGCAAACTTGACCCCCTACCAACCAACCTCGTCAAGCTCTGTCTCCCCTCTCTCCTTCCTCATCTTACCCACATTATTCACACTTCCCTCAGTTCTGGCATCGTACCCCCATCACTCAAGACAGCCATCATCTCACCAATTCTAAAAAAACCTGGTCTCGATCCTGCCGACCTTAACAACTTCCGCCCTATCTCCAATCTCCCGTTCCTCTCCAAAATCCTGGAAAAAGTTGTTCACCACCAGGTCCATACCCACCTTTCCGCCAATAGCCTATACGAACACTTTCAATCTGGTTTCCGCCAACTTCACAGCACTGAAACTGCCCTGGTCAAAATCACCAACGACCTCCTAGTAGCCGCAGACTCTGGCCTTGTCTCCATCCTCATCCTCCTTGACCTAACTGCAGCTTTTGACACCATCTCACACAATATTCTCCTCCATCGCCTTGCTTCCATCGGCATAGCCGGCTCGGTCCTCTCATGGTTCACCTCCTACCTATCTGACCGCACCCAGTCCGTCCATCTCCAGAACTTCCACTCCCAGCCCTCTACTGTCAGTTGTGGCGTGCCTCAGGGCTCTGTCCTGGGGCCCCTCCTCTTTATTATTTATCTCCTTCCTCTCGGAAATATCCTTAGGCAACATAACATCAATTTCCACTGTTATGCAGACGACACCCAGCTCTACCTCTCTGCTGCTCCATCTTCTACCCTCCCCCCTCCCTCCCTCCTTACCTGCTTACATAATATCAAATCCTGGTTCACCCATAACTTTTTGAAACTCAACCCTGACAAAACTGAAATTCTCCTCGTGGGCACCAGATCCACCCTTTCTAAAACCAGCACCTTCTCCATTCAAATTGACAACAATACTGTCCCCCCCTCCCCCCAAGTTAAAAGCCTGGGTGTCATCCTAGACGGTACTCTCTCCTTCACTCAGCATATCAATACCACTACCCGGTCGGCCTACTCCCATCTCCGTAACATAAACCGCATCCGTTCCTCACTCACCACCGAAAGCACGGCAATACTCATTAACGCCTTTGTCACCTCTCGTTTGGATTACTGTAACTCACTCCTCACTGGTCTACCTCTCAAATCACTTCGCAAACTTCAACTTGTCCAGAACTCTGCTGCCCGAATCATCACCAGAACTCCATCCTCACATCATATCACCCCTGTCCTTAAACAACTTCACTGGCTCCCTGTGTCCTTCCGTATAAACTATAAAATCCTCCTTCTCACCTACAAAGCCCTCCACTCTATTGCCCCACCATACATCACTGAACTACTTCATATCTATTCTCCGCCTCGTCCTCTCCGCTCCTCCAGTTCCACTCTCCTCTGCACCCCTACAGCGCGCCTGGCCACCATGGGCGCTAGATCCTTCAGCCACACTGCGCCCCGCCTTTGGAACATTCTCCCTCATCGCATCCGGTCGTCTCCGGACTTATCAACTTTTAAATCATCACTCAAAACGTATCTGTTCCGTATAGCGTTTTCCACCTAACTCTCTTAACTTCTCAAAGCAGCCTGTGATGTCCTACCACCCTCTGCCTATTTCATATTGTCTCATACTGTTTCATATTTGTTGTTCTGTCATCTGGGTTTCTGTATTTCAATTTACTTGTACTGTACTTCGCCCACTTCCTAGATAATCCACGCTTTTGCCTTTACATTCTCTCCCGCCGTTTATGTATTCTTGTTACTGTTGTTTTAATGCACTCTATGTATATCATGCTGTATGCTTCCTTTTCTATCTGTAAGGTGACCTTGAGACTTTGAAAGGCGCCATGAAATAAAATGTATTATTATTATTTTTTATTTATACACAGCCGCACTGCAAGCCCTGCAGGACAAGCACGGACAACCACATCAGCTGGTCCAGTCCGAGCTAGGTGCCATTTTGAATACACCAGCAGTGAGATTCGGTGATGCAGAAGCTTTTGATTCCCTTTCCCTGTCCATCCAAACTCTAGTGGGGATGCTCAGAACTTTGGAGGGCCCAAATGGATACGACCTGCATTGCGGCTCTCACGTTGACCGGCTGTTAAGCAAGATGCCACCGTCATACCGTGACGGGTTCGTTGAGTACTGTTTCGTCAGAGGTATTCTGCAGACCGGTACTGATCGCACTTATACTTTGCCTGATCTATCTGCATGGTTGCAGATGAAGTCACAGGCAAAGTGCATTTCCACTAAAGCAGCTGCAATGTATCAGTCCAACACGGTTAGAGCCCCCAAGAAAGGTCCGCAACGGCCAGGACATTCTCGCCACGAAGGATCCACATCCATCTGGTATACGGGAGACGTCAATCCAGCATCACCAGCCCCAGGGAAATCTAAGAACTGCTCTAAGATTCCACCCTTCTGCCCTTACTGTGGTACCAAGGATCACTTCCTTAATGCGTGTTCTAGGTTCAAGATCCTGACCACAGATCAAATAGTGCAGTGGCTATCCAATGAGAAGCGCTGTTGGAGATGTGGGCGGACTCATACTCCAGACCGCTGCACTCTGAAGAGAACTTGTACCCACTGTAAAGAGTTACATCTGACCATCCTCCATGATGCAGCCCTACAGACCCTAAAAAGTGTGCTGTTGGTCGATATTCCTAACCCTCAGGTTTACTTGGACTGGCCCAATAGATCCCAGAAGGTAATGCTCAAGATAGTTAAGGTCTTACTGCATAATCAAGAGAAAACCATCGAAGCTTATGCAGTGTTGGACGATGGTTCAGAGCGTAGCATTGTTCTGTCACAGGCCGTGGATAGGTTGAATCTCTCGACAGAACCGAAGATACTCACCTTACGTACAATCCACCAAGATGTAGTTAATCTGCATGGCGCCATTGTTTCCATTCGTGTGTCACCCTTGCACAGACCAAGGGTGACAGCCAATTCCTCATGCCTTCACGGCCGATAACCTGAGACTTTCAGAGCATTCCTACCCCGTCTCTGCTCTTCAGTGCAAGTATGAGCACCTCAGGTCCTTGCCATTACCTTTGATTGACCGAGCCAAACCATTATTGCTTATTATCCGATATGGCCCACCTGCTTAGTCCTGTACAGCCAGTGCGTGTGGGACCACCGAACGGACCAATTGCGGTCTGTACCAGACTTGGTTGGACCCTCCAAGGTCCCACTGGGCTCAGTCAAACCACCTTCCTCCCCTCTCAGTGTCTTCATATAACCAATACCATGGCGGATACGGAGTTATTCAAGAATGTGGAACGCCTCTGGCAGATCGATACTTTGCCTTATGCAAATGAAAGAATAGCCACCCGCTCCAAACAAGACCAGTATGCCCTTGCACTTCTTCAGACACATACTACCAGGGTAGAAATCAGAGGATTTATGCGCTACGCTACTCCATTGCTTCGACAGCCCAACGCTAAACTTCTTAGAGTCCCAAAGGAGGAAGTAATGGCAAACCTTCGGAGCACTGAGCGTAGACTTGCTAAGGACCCCAAGTGGGCCAAGTCCTACCGCTCCGAGATGAGAAGACTGCAAGAAGCTGGCTATGTGGAGGAGATATCCGCAGAAGAAGCCGATCAAACCCCGGAGTCATGGTACATCCCACACCATATGGTGACGCATAATGATAAGGATAGAATTGTTTTTAACTGTTCTTATTCATTCCAAGGCCAAGCTTTAAATGATCTCCTCTTGCCTGGGCCAACCCTTGGTTGAATACCCTGTGGCTATCAGCGGGGACATGAAGAGGATGTTCCACCAGGTTCGACTACTACCGGGTGACAGGCCGCTTGTATGTTTTCTGTGGAGAGACATGCAGAGAACAGAACAGCCTAAGATCTACGAATGGCAAGTGCTGCCATTCGGCACGACATGCAGCCCGTGCTGTGCCATATATGCACTTCAGGAAATTGCTCAGAAGGGCAAAGAAGCAGATCCAGCTCTGGTGAGAACCGTCAAAGGGTCATTTTATGTAGACAACTGTCTCCATAGTCTTCAAACTGTTGCAGAAGCTAAAGGACTGGTAGATGGTCTACGGCAGCTTCTACTCACTGGGGGGTTCGAGCTTAGGCAATGGGCCAGCAACAGGCCTGCGGTCATCCAGCATCTCCCCTCTGAAGCAAGATCACAGAATAGTGAACTTTGGTTATCGCAGAAGAGTACTGACCTCTTGGAAGGTACACTCGGGCTGCTGTGGAATTGCCTCACAGACTCCTTCAGTTACAAATCCAACCAATGCAGATGCCTTGAACCCACCCTGCGTAATGTCTACAGGGTGTTGGCATCCCAATATGATCCTTTGGGTTACCTAACCCCATTCACTACTCGTGCCAAGGTGCTATAGTAGTAGTTGTACTACTTGTGGAAGTACAACCTGGGATGGGATGACCCAATCACATCCGACAGTCTGCTAAACAGATGGCTAGATTGGCAACAAGAGCTCCAAAGTTTGAATTGTATCTCAATCCCAAGGTGTTACACCCCACTGAAGGGGTTTGCAGAAATCCTCAAGCGGGATGTACACATATTCTGCGATTCCTCGGAGAGAGCCTATGGCTCAGTGGCCTACATGCGTACAGAAACCAGTGAAGGACAGGTATATGTCTCTTTCGTGTTAGCCCGTTCCCGAGTGGCACCACGGAAACAGATGACGATCCCTCGGCTGGAACTTAGCGCGGCACTCACCGGAGTGCAGGTGGCTAACGTCCTTCAATTGGAACTAACTGTCAACCTCACCCGTGTGACCCTCTGGTCAGACTCAGCTACTGTCCTCCAATGGCTTAAATCTGATTCATGCAGATACAAAGTCTTCGTGGGAACGCGGGTGGCTGAGATTCAGTCACTCACTAATATTGACTCCTGGAGATATGTTGATTCAGCGAGTAACCCTGCTGACATCATAACGCGAGGCCGACCATTAAAAGATTTAACCCCCTACCATGTCGCTGGAGTAGCGGCCCAAACTTCCTGCATTAACCAGAGTCAGGTTGGCCCACGCTACCAACAGATAAACCTGACTCGGAAGCAGAGTTGAGAAAGTCGGCAATGTGCCTACACGTGAGCGTTAGTCCAAGCGCTCCCCTTCCAGATGTTAGCCAATTCAGTACTTGGACTGAGTTACTAAAGGCTACTGCGACATCCCTTCACGGGGTGGCCACAACTGCCACCCAGACGACAGAGGATGCAGAGACATACGTCTCGGCAGAGAGAGTCCTCCTACAAGGAGCTCAGGGGGACTCCTTTCATGAAGAGCTCAAGGCCCTTGCATCTGAGCAACCATTACCATCCAATAGCAAACTAGCTTCCCTAGCACCCGAGTATGATAAAGTCAGTGGACTTATCAGAGTCGGCGGGAGACTAAGACACGCGACAGTAGAAGTAGGAGACAGTAGAATTGGATGCCGTCCACCCCATTGTGCTTGATCCAAAACACGATCTAACCAAGCTTATAATCAAGGACTGTGATTCCTCCCTTCTACACCCTGGGCCAGAGAGAGTTTTTGCTGAGCTGCGAAGACGATACTGGATCCTGTGAGGAAGGGAGGCTATCAAGAAATACCAACACCGGTGTATAGACTGCCATAAATGGCGTGCTAAGCTGGGCGTACCCAAAATGGCTGACCTCCCAGCAACACGACTACGTCTGTACAAACCCCCCTTCTATTCTACGGGAATTGATTGTTTCGGCCCATTCACCGTGAAGGTTGGTCGACGTACGGAGAAAAGATGGGGTATAGTTTTTAAATGCCTGACAACCCATTGTGTCCATCTGGATCTCTTAGAGAGCCTCGACACCGATGCATTCTTAATGTCCCACCGCAGATTCATAGCACGAAGAGGGAAACCATTTGAGCTCCTTTGTGACAATGGTACAAACTTCGTCGGAGGAGACAAAGAGATGAAAGCAGCCTATGAGGCTATGGCACCTCAACTAAGGGACCAACTGGCCGAACAACAGATGTCAATCAGATTTATCCCACCGGGTGCCTGGGAGCGGGAGGTCAAGTCAATAAAACAAGCCCTACAGGTGGTTCTGAAGGATCAAACAATGACCGAAATTGTACTGCGCACAGTACTCATCGAGGTAGCGGGCATCCTGAATGCCAAACCTTTAGGATACGTATCCTCCGACTTGGCCGACTTGTGTGGGATTTTACGACAGAGCAAATGGTCACTAACTTAAACCAATGTGGGGGTTGAATGCTTGCTTGACCCTTTCATGGTATGTGGTTCTATCTGTTTTATTGTTTTAGTGTTTTAGGGTAGGAAGTTGTAAATAACTGCCAACAATTTGTTTCTTTGATGGTAAGAAGACTGAAGATAGTACCTGAACAACCAATGTGGGGGTCTGTTCAAGATTAGTCCACCCCTTTCTTGTCAAAATGTATATAAACTGGTCTTTTAACACAGACGGGAGAGGACCTCTGAAAGGCCTCTCCGGGCCCGTGATTAAACTGAGATGATTCATCACACTTGTGGTTGTTTTCTGAGAATTAGCAACTCTCAAACTTAAAGAAATTTCTACCACAATTTGGCGACGAGGATGGGATGGACAGGCCACTGACCAGCGCCTGTTCTGGACCGATGGAACCACCGGTGGTAAAATTTAAAAATGAAGGGAAAGTTCCGCTCCGACAAACGGAGGGCTGGAATCCCGCCTGAGGTCAGAACGGGTGGCGGACAGTGGATGCTCCATTCATTTACTAAGTGAGTACAGTGTTATGAATCATTTCTTCTGTTTTTTGGTATGTTTTTGGTCTGCGTTAAAGAAAAACCCTAGGTGTGTGTTTGGTAATCACGTGATCGTTGTAATCCCTCCTGGTAATGAGACCAGTGTGTCTGCGGGACAGACGCCAGATGATGAAAAAATAATCCTAAAAAACAAAAACCAAAAAAGAATAAGAAAACAAGAAACAACGAGAAAACCCCACTGGCTGAGGATTACAAACGTAAGTCTTCCTTCGGGAAGCCATATGGTTTATGAAGGAAACGACCCGTACGTGGCAAACATGAAAAAATTAAGACAGTACTGACGAAGTAAGCTATGATTGTTAATGGAAAACGATGTTGTTTTTTGAAAAGTAAGCCGTTATTGTTAATGTTGTTACTGAGAAGTAAGTAATGAGGAGTAAGCTATTATTGTTTCTGAGGAGTGAGGGTATTATTGTCTATTATACTCATCCATAGAAATCATCCCATAAAATAAATTGGGCGTGTGAATGTGATGATAATTTTATAAGCTTTGTGGTGACTCCTTCAGTGTCTTGTATGCACAATGTGTGTACAGTAAGGGTACGTTGCTCGGAACGAAAGTGTCATACAAACTACCTGGCTGAAGAAAGTTACCCAAAGTTAGTGTTTGTCTGATAAGATCCGACCATACGATGAGATGGGAAGATCAGAGTGAATGAGAATTTATTGTGTGTGTGTTATAAGCCCAATGAAAGTGTAAGCACCAGTCCCAGTGAGTCTAGGAACATGGGGAATAATCCGGGGAAATTAGAAATCCTACCTGACCCTCTGACAGGCCCTGCTAAAATAATGACAGAGAAATGGGGTAAATGTGCAGTTGAGGAGATTCCACTATGGCACGCCATTACTGAAGGGGTGTTTCCATTGCAAGGCACACTTAGCACAGACTGTTTGAAGCGGTGTAGAATATTGTTGGAAGAAAGAGAAGCGGAAGTGACAAAGAAAAGAAAAGGGAAGAAAATAAATTGGCACTCTTTCCAGAAATGGGAAAGGGAGGCAGAGGTGAAAGAAAAGAAATCCACTGCAGGGTTGATGGTAAAGTTAGCAAAGTCTGATGGTGAGGAAGTTAAAAAGGGAAAACAGAAACATAGAGTAAGAAAGGGTAACCTGCCTCCTCCATATGCTGTCGCTATGCCCGTGGGGGGTCCAGCAGCAGCACAGCCTATCAGAGCCCAGGTGGCTGCAGCAGCAAGTGCCCAGTCACAGGGAAGCTCAGACGAAGAACAAGAAAGTGAATCTGAGCAACTCTATCCTGACCTGTCTTCTCTTTACATAACCCCTCAACCAGCGAAAACCCAGACTGAGAAAAAAACTCAAATTTCACCTGATCCTTTGAGCAGAACAAAGTCTCCCCTAGCAGCTACGTTTGACTACTGGCTGAGGAGCCAGACCAACAAAGGGGAAATACACCAGATGCCCATGATGACGTTCCCTAACCCTCAGCCTATGCCACAAGACGCACAGGCACAGGCCAACTGGAATCCAGAAGTGCTCGTCTACAGACCATGGCAGCCAGATGAACTGAAGGAGGTTGCGGATGAACTACCGGACCCCCAAAAAACTGGCGGTGAGAAATGGGTAACAGCAATGCAGCAATTACTCACTATGTATAACCCTACGTTACAGGAAGTAGAAGCTGTGTGTCGCAGGTTTTTCAAACTCCGGTGGGCAAACATCAGACCCACAACATGGTCAACCACGGCAACAGTGGGGTCCCAACAGTTCACCACCATGATGGACACCCTGTATGATGCTGTACGAGCTGCGTTTCCTTTGAGAGTCTGCTGGCCTGAGATTCACAATACCAGACAAAAAGAGGGGGAGTCAGCAGCTGATTATCGCACCCGCATGGAAACGGTATTCGCTGCTCATTCAGGAATCGACCCAGGTAATGCGGCATACACCCACCTGTTGAAAACTGCATTAGTAAATGGTCTTTATCCTGGCTTAAGGAGCTGCGTGATGACATCATGTGTAGGCTGGGAAACAGAGACTTTGCCAAATGTATGGACACATGTCTTAGGACAGAAAGGAACCGAGTGGAGGCTCACATGAACCAGGTAAAGACTCTCCAAACTGCTCAGTTGATGTATTACCAACAGGGAACGCAAACCCTCAGAAGGGGCCTGAGGCCACGACACTACACTCCAAAAGGCCGAAAATTTCTGCAGGATCAGCGTCAAAGAGGACAGCCTAACACAGAAGTACGGTGTTACACTTGTGACGGATATGGACACATATCCCGTAACTGTCCTACAGACAGGAGGAGGACTTCACAGGACACACAAGTGCAAGAGAAACCCTGGCCACATGCTCCGCCCCAGGGACTTGCTGTGCATTCACCAGGGTTCCAGGCTCCTCAAGCATAGGAGACAGGGGAGGCAGGTCAGGACATCGCACTACACGGAGACACACATACAGTTCTACAGCCACACACTAATAGATCAGCTGTTACATATCATCAATACATACAACTAACATCAGACTCAAAAACACCACCTAGATTAACTCTTAAGATACAAGGAGTGAATGTAACATTCTTAGTAGATTCAGGAGCAGAGATTTCTGTCATTCAATCTAAATTGCTCCCAAATGCACAGAAAACAACACAATACCTTAAGACAATAGGAGCATCAGGCATTCCTGGTCTTGAACCACTATCAGAGCCACTTACAGTATGTTTTGGTGATTACAGAGGTGACCATGTGTTCCTTTTGTCAGATGTATGTCCTGTAAATTTAATGGGCAGAGACCTCATGTGTGCACTAAGGGTTGATGTTAAATGTGAGCCCACAGGCATTAACATAACTTGTGCAACAGCCGGTCTCTATCCCTTCTCTTTGTCACAACCTGCCTGTTATTACTCATGGGATCTCATACAGTTCCCTGACATAGATGACTTATATTCAATGGTGCCACAGATAACACAGGCACCTGCAATCCTACAATGTATTTCTCATGTTTCGGCGGAAAACAGAGATATCACATATGAAGAAGCTTGGACTACAACTGACAAAGACACACTGGAAATAACCTCAGTATTAATTGGACACAACTGTGCAGCAGCTGTAGTAAGCCTCTCTAAGTCACAATTAGCTGTGTTTACAGAAAGGGGTTTTGTCCCACACATTGCATTGACAAAGCAACCATATCAGTCCTGGGAAGATATAGGTTCGTGGGTTAAAACAGCCCTAGAGGCTACAGACTGGCAGCCAGAGTGTGATAGTAGATTACATTGCAAATCATTGAACATTACATCCTGCTCCTTACATATCCTAGTACCAGTTATACGATCTATTCATAGGTTGTATTCACAGCATAACGAACCGTTACTCCTTATGCCTCTGACGGCTGATGAGGAAGCATTACTTTCAACAGTACCTAGCAAATTGTGGGCTACAAGTAAGTTTGATTTTGGGGAAATAAAAGGTGCAACTCCTGTTGTTGTACAGCCAAAGTCTAATTTTAGGCCTTGTAAAAAACAGTATACACTGAGTCCTGAAGCTGTTGAAGGCATTGCTCCTGTCATTCAGTCACTGATAGATAAAGGTGCTATTGTGGAATGTCCTCAGTCACCCTGCAACACCCCAATCTTGCCTGTAAAGAAACCAAATGGTAGTTGGAGGCCGGTTCAGGACCTCAGAGCCGTGAATGCAGCTGTTCACCAAGTGGCTCCTACAGTTCCAAACGGAATAACACTAGTGTCTCAAATTCCGGGGGATACTCGGTATTCTGTTATTGATTTAGCAAATGCATATTTTAGCATTCCTGTTCATCCTGACTCACAGTTCTGGTTTGCATTCACTTTCAATGGTAAACGCTACACATGGACTCGCATGCCCCAAGGGTTTTCTTCAAGTCCTACTCTGTTCACAGTGGCAGTGGCTGAAAACCTCTCACATTGGGAGAGTCCATGTGGCAGCACACTAGTTCAGTATGTTGATGATTTGTTAATATGTTCCCCAACAAAGCTAGCATGCCAAACAGACACAGTGTCTCTACTAAGTATTCTGGCAGAAAACGGCCACAAGGTTTCAAAAGACAAATTACAACTTGTCTCACAATCTGTGCGCTATCTTGGCCATATTTTAACTCCGGAGGGTCGCAAATTGGGTCCTGAACGCATCCAAGCAATTCTGGATGTACCAAAACCGCGAAATAAAAAACAAATGATGTCATTTTTAGGATTAGCAGGCTATTGCCGTCCATGGATTCGTAACTATGCGGAGATCTCCCAACCCCTTAATGACATCACACATGGGGGAAAACATTTGGCCATGACTGACGATTTGACTTGGACTTTGACTGCAGAGACTGCTTTCACAGAACTAAAACAGGCCTTGTCAAGCACACCCTGTCTAGGACTTCCAGACCACACTAAACCATTTAATTTATTTGTATCTGAACGAAATGGCTTCATGTCTGCTGTCCTCACCCAGCAACATGGTGACAAGCAACGACCCATAGGTTATTATTCAAAATATCTTTCTATAACAGAGAGAGGTATGGTACCATGTTTGAGAGCAGTAGCAGCTACTACTGAAGCTGTCTTAGCTACAACTGATATTGTTGCCATGAGTCCTCTTACAGTACATGTCCCCCATGCAGTCCACTCTCTCATTCTGCAAGCAAAAACAGCTCATCTTACACCAGCTAGACAGATGCACTGGCAGAATATTTTATTAACAATGTCACATGTTACTCTCAAACGCTGCACTGTTCTTAACCCTTCAACCTTGCTCCCTACAGCTGAAGACGGAGAGCCTCATTCATGCTTAGAGCTTGTAGAAGCTACAGCTAATCCACGTGATGATTTATTTGACACACCTTTGGTTAATGCTGAAGCTGTATTCTTTGTTGATGGGTCTTCAATGAGGAACCCATCAAATGGGGCACCATGTGTGGCTTATGCAGTCTGTACTGAATATGATATAATTGAAAGTGCTAGATTGCCCTCTCACTTATCAGCTCAGGCTGCAGAGTTGTTTGCCCTAACCAGAGCTTTCATTTTGGGTACCGGAAAACGCATCACAGTCTACACTGACTCTCAATATGCATTTAATGTTTGTCACAACTTCCATGCTATGTGGAAGAACAGAGGTTTCCTCACCTCAACGGGTAAACCTATTGCTCACAGAATTCTCATTATTAATCTTCTGAATGCCTTATTGCTCCCTACTTCAGTAGCAGTGTGTAAATGCCAGGCCCACACTGGTGCTACTGATCACATCTCGCAGGGGAATGCAACTGCGGATGGAGCAGCTAAGGCAGCAGCAAATTCACCTGTCTCCCCAATTCTACAGATGCCCCTGTCTATTCAGGAAAATGTTTTTTCCCTTGATGATGTCTCCTTATTACAGACAGGAGCTGATGTGGGTGAGCAAACTGCCTGGAAAAGAAAAGGGTGCACACAACTTCCCTCGGGTATCTGGGTTAGCCCTACTGGGCTCCCGGTGCTCCCTAGATCCATATTTCCCTTCTTGGCAAAATTGACTCATGGGCCTGACCATGCGTCAAAAGGGGGGATGGTGGATATTGTAAATAGATTTTGGTATGCACCAGGATTTTCAGTGTTTGCTGAGAATTTTTGTAAAAAATGTGTGATTTGTGCTACTAACAATATAGGTAAAAGTTTAGAAGTAACTATGTCTGCGCATCCAAAACCAGAAGGCCCATTTGAACACTTAATGATGGATTTTATTGAACTCACTCCATGCAATGGCTACAAATATTGCTTAGTAATATTGGATATGTTTTCAAAATGGATTGAGTGTTTTCCATGCAGAAATGCTACTGCTGTTTCAGTGGCAAAGGCATTACTGAAAGAAATCATTCCACGATGGGGACTCCCTTCCAAACTAAGTAGTGATAATGGGTCACATTTTGTAAATAATGTGATACAGAGTCTGTCAGTAAGTCCTCAGATTAATTTGAAGACACACTGTGCATACCATCCATCTAGTGGTGGTGCAGTTGAGAGAGCTAATCAGACACTGAAAACCAAACTTACAAAATTAATGGCTGAAACACAATTGTCATGGGTAAAAGTCTTACCTTTAGCGCTAATGTTTATGAGAGGCCGCCCACATAAAACAACTGGACTATCTCTTTATGAGATACTCACTGGATGACCCATGCGAATGACAAATACGCCTTTCCCCCAGAATAAGTTAACTTTAACAGGAATGGATGATGAGATGTTACAATACTGTTGTGCACTTAACCAGACTCTCAAGCTCATTTTCCCTAAGGTAAAAGCTGCCCTTCCTGAGCCTGTGGTAGGACAACTCCATGCCATCCAGCCAGGAGACTGGATAGTGGTTAAAGACCTTAGGAGGAAGCATTGGAACCAGCCCCGTTGGACAGGACCATACCAGGTGCTACTGACGACCCCAACGGCTGTCCGGATTGCAGAGAAGGATACGTGGATTCATGCATCCCACTGTAAACCCTTCCCACAGGGTGCCACCGATGAGACGACGACGAGGAGCTGAGAAGATGCACGGACTGTGGGTGCTGTTAGCAGTTGTCATCACTGGAGTGATCACCACTGCAGCCATAATTCAGACTGCATTCAGAACAGACGAAACCACGAAAGGAAGAACCAAAGACATGTCATCCAGACTCCCAGAAGATGACATCTTACAGGCAAACAAAGAACTCTTAATAAGACGCAAAAGACAGTTGTTCGAACAGTCCGAGTGGAAACCTTGGGGGTTTGACGCAGAGGAAGTGTTATCTCAACCCGCTGTTCATGTTAATAGTTGGTATTCCTACATTCAGTGGCATAAAAACAACCTTTACGGACCGTATTCTAACATTCTAGCTATTCAGGGTCCTCCTGAAAGTTGGCATTCTCTTTTTAAATTAGAAACACAGCATTGCCCTTGTTTGGACCCTGTTATTAGTTTAGTACAGTCTTTTACAAAATATACATCTGTAAGTGAACACAGCAGGCAATACTGTAAATATTCCCATCGAATGTGGTATGGTGCAACCGCAGATGCATATGGACATACACAGGAACAGAAATCTATTTATTTATCATGTGTAGATTGGTTTTGTGATCACATGTTGCCTGCACCATTTCCATTGAATTCTACTATAGCTGACCCTGTGGAAGTACCTTTGCAACCCACAAATATTTCACATTCGGTGTGTTTGTGTTCAAATGGCACAGGGCAGTTTATGGGAATATCACAATGTACAAACCCTGTTGCAGGTCTTACAAGTCGAACAATCATGACTGCACATGGGACTGAGCACCAGCCAGCTTCTGGTTCAGTTAATATCACTTTCAAAGATGGACAGACAATATTAGTAAATGATTACCTTCATGCTCCTGCATATATGGGTATACCACCTATTGGAAATTTTTATTGGCTTTGTGGGAACAGAGCATTTCTTTTCCTACCGTCAGGATGGTCAGGGTGTTGCTATTTTGTTAATCTTACAATTGTTAACTTAGCCTTAGTTCCTGTTAATTTAATGCATAGTGTAAACCACATTGAGAAGCGAGAGATAGCAAAATTCTCAACCCTTGAAGCTTTCCATTGGCGTATTTCTTTAGGTGAAAAATGGGGAATTGGGTTGTTACCTTGGTACGGTGTAACATTCTTAGCCGATCACATTGACAATATTACCTATTCAATGTCTGCATTTGCCAATGAGACTATAAAAGGGTTTTATTTACTTCAAGCAAATGACAAATCTCATAGACTAACGTTATTAAAACATGAAATGGCTCTAGACTATCTTTTAGCCAAAACTGGAGGCCTGTGTTTAACTTTAAATTTGACAGGAGATGCTTGCGTTACTCTCATTCCTGACAATTCTGATAATATGACAAATGTTATAGCAACACACGGATTCGGGATGCTTTTGGGCCATCCGAGTCTTCGGGTTTCAGTTTTAGAAATTGGTTATCAGATAAGTTTGGTCCTTGGGGTGCTGGAGTTGTGCAAATTTTAATCCCTGTAGTTATTATGTTTAGTATGCTCCTGTGTTTTTGTACATGTGCACTCACTTGCATGCGGGCCCTGATGTATAAATGGTTAGGAGGAGTACTTGGAGGAGAATACACTTCACTTTATGTTAGCTTACCAACTGAATCGACAAATACTGCTGAAATACAGTTAAATGATTGGGCCCCGGGAAACCCATACACTGACAGTGATCTAGATATAGAAAGACCCTGACTAATGATGTAATATTGTGTTAATGCGCCCGTGTGGCACATAGCGTGTGGCACGTAGCGTGTGGCAAGTAGAGTGCGCAGCTAGGTTGGGAGCGGACATGTTGTCTCAGCGGCAGCAAGTTACATGTCGGGCCAGCTGTGCTGGGTAACCAGTTTATATATATTTTCCCAGTGCGTAAATGATTACGGGTGAGTTTTGTATGTTTTGCCTCTGTATTCCCCTATACGTTCATGTACTGGTCATGTATCGCCCGGGTTGCACCATATTATTAGAAACGCCACATTTGGTCACTTGAATGTTTATCGCTGATGTGCAGTTACTGGCCCCACCAACTTGCAGTGTCTATCTGTTGTTTATTGTTGCTGTTCTTTTCTCTCTGCTCTATCCACTCACCCCAACTGGTCGAGGCAGATGGCCGCCCAAACTGAGCCCGGTTCTGCTGGAGGTTTTTTTCTTCCGTTAAAGGGAGTTTTTTCCTCTCCACTGTCACCAAGTGCTTGCTCATAAGGGAATTGTTGGGTTTTTAGTTTTAGTTTTTGTAAAGTGCCTTGAGATGATTTGTATTGTGATTTGGCGCTATACAAATAAAATTGAATTGAAAATTGAATTGAATTGAATGCTGTTCGTGCATTCAGTTCGTTGTTTATCCGTTTATTTCCAAATCAGCACACAGTGATTAAGTTATGATGATATATTCCCTGACAACTGAACATTGTTGTTATTGGTATTTACCGTTGTTCCTTTGTATCTTTGTTTGTTACAGACCACACCCACACCTACAAACATATACCCATTCACTACTCTGTTCATTTCCAGATCCACATTCCCATTCACAATCCTGCACACACTTTACACAGCACATCCACATCCACACATCATATCCATACCTGATTGTGAGCCAGCCTGTACAAACAGCTGTGATTAAACCAGTTACACTGAGCCCCCCTCTCCTGTTTCTCTTACCGGAAACACACACCTCTATCTTTACCGCACCGCACCGCTCCCCTTCAGAGTGTCCCAGACATTTGAACACTATTCTCCATATTCTTCAAACCCTTCACATCCAGAAACACATCCTTGTTTACTTTCTTCTGACAACCTCTTGGTACCCATAAACGCACCAGCCAGTCCTTCCACCATATCCTGAGCAACTTTGATTCTTGCTCCCAACATTGAGTTGCATTGCATGCCATTAGTATGAGCTGTCCTCTGGACCAGGGATGAAGAAGGTTTTCATCCAGTGGAACATTTTGTCCTTCTTCATCATCTTGTTCTGCCTATGGAAGAACTCCACTTTGATGTCTTTGATGATGGGAATTTGATGAACTTGTGCTTGTCCTTGTGCCACATGTGAGTAAGTTTCGTTGTATCGATTTTGACTTTCAGCTGGTAGACCACAAACTGGGGATCACAGTCCCAATTCCCTTAATTGAAGCCCTGAGGGACTGGCTTGCTCGTGTTTTTAACAGTTCTGTCCCTGTAGGTGCCCTTGCCGAACATAGGGAGAGACTTAAATACCATTTTGTGGAAGAGCAGCACCACCGGCTTATACTCTGGCAGTACGTGGCTGTATTAGTAAACATAGATGCACTGACATGGGATCATCCTCCTCCCATACTCCTGTCCCATGTCCTGAGTTTAAGCCTCTGACAGCATCTCTAGTGTAGTTAATGAATCTCTGCTGGTTGTAATACAAATAATTTATCCAATCAACATTTTTGTTAATGCTTAACCACCAAAACAGAAAAGATTCAAACCCTGCTACAACTTGGTTTCTAGCTTTGTACTCGTCGGGAACTCCTCTGGGCACTCAGATGGCATCAATGTATACTCTCATATCAAAACTGCAGGCTGCTGCAGTGTCTCTTTTCACACGGTGTGGGCTGTCTAGGGAAGAACCAGACAGAGGCAACGCATAAAATGCCATCACCAATTGTATAAGAGCACAGGTTTCCTACCAGTCAGGTGGGAGCACTGGCCTCAATTGGTTTCCCCCACAATACCACCACAGGTCAACACGTGCAGTAACATGGTCCGTGAACCAGGAAGGGTCATAGCCTGCCCCAGGAGTGGTCACATTGGTGGTAGAGCTGCATCAGTGGAGATCACCGACCTTTCTCCCTGAAGAAGAGTTTCTCAAAAACAGGTATAATTAGCACTATAAGGTGTAAAGAAAGGTGGAGTAAGAGCAGGAGCAGGTGGCATCAACTAATGCAAAGACATTGTTTCCTGGCTGGAGGGCAGGTGGAAGCAAACAGCTGCCTGTTGGATCATTGTGTGGATTGAGTCTTATCAGTGTAACCTACATATTTTAGTGACACAGATATACTTGTCTGCCCATGTTAGCTGTTCCTGTCACACTTTACCACAGTTAACTACTTTACAAAAATCAAACTGGACAGTTTGAGTCTCATTGGCCCAAAAGATAAAAGTGGGCACATCATTAGCTCTCTTTGTCCTAGGTTTGGTTTGGTGTTGTTCATGGCATTACCTGGCTGTAGCAATTCCTTCTCAAGGGAGGAAAAGATACCAGGTCTTATCTCAGTGGAGTCAGTAGCGTTCTCTGGCTGTTGCAAACCTTTCTCAAAGAGAAACAGAATCAACATAACTGTGGGCAGCTATATGACAGTCAATACTCTTATTGTCAGTGTCACCCCACAAAACAGTCTAAAGGGGTGCCAGGGTCGATATGTTGGACCCTCCATGGCAAAATGTACTTCTGAGCAGTCTTCTCCCCAGGTCACTCTACTCCTCACTCACCTAATTCCCCTGGGTGTGGTTGGTTTCTTCACTGGTTTGAGACGAGTGGTCCCTATTGGTCCCACCCCCCTTTGTAGCCAGACTTCACCACAGGTTAGTTGGAGTTTAGAGTGAGTCCCTGCGGGTTTGACAGAATTACTCAGACAGTACTTTTACCTCTTTACAGTGTGTTAAATGAATCCAGGAAGGTCTTTCAACAATTCTCACAACCATGAGTATAGACTGCAGTACTTGGTAAGGTCCTTCCCAGCACAGAGAAAACCAATACTTCGTCTTGATCTTTTTTACAGAGACCCAGTCTCCTGGATTCACTCTAGAGACAGGTTCAGGCCTAGGACCCTCCTGTTGTGCATTAATACAACATTGACAACATTTTTATTATTCAACATTTTTGCCATGTAATCAGCAGTGGTCTCAGTCATGTGAGCACCCTCCTTAATGAATGGTTTTAACTCAGGAAGATGGTAACACTGCAGTAAGATGTTTAATTACCTGGTTTTCAAAATATGTGTCATTATTACAATAGACTTTCTCTGGAATTCCAAACCTGGGAATAATAGTAGTTGTCAGTGTTTTAGCTACTGTTAGTGCATCAGGATGCTTTGCTGGAAACACTTCAGTCTATTTGGTTAATGCATCAATGATCACTAAACAGTCTTTCTTTCCCTCACAGTTATTTAGTTCAATAAAATCCATGCAAATGTGTTAAAAGGATATTCAGGTAGTGGAAACTTTCCACTATTTCTTGTCACAATCTGTCCCTGTGGATTATTTTTACACATATTTCACATTGTTAATAATTTTTTTTAAGAGTAGTTTGTAAAGCCATATGTTGTAAACACTATGTTTACTAATCTACCATCCCTCCTGCTGACGTATGCACATTAGCATGTGTCACTACAGCTGCGTACCTAAATAAACTTTTAGGTAACACTACTTTTCATCTTCACATAGTTCACACTCTTTTCTCTTTGTTTTTGTTGTTACCCATGAGTCTTTTCATTTCTAAGGTTCACTGTTCTGTATGTCTGTAAGTATCTGCTCATCTGGATGTTCAACTGTAACTGTAGCTTGTAAAGGCAGTGGTTTCTGTGCTGCTGATTTAGCAACTTCGTCATCTTTACAATTACCAAGAGAAATCATGTCTAGTCCTCACATTTGTGTCGAACTTACAATCAGCAACCTCTTTAGGCAGCTGCACAGCATCTAACAGCTGTAAAATAAGATCTTAGTATGTGATGGTCTGACCAGATGATGTGATCATTCCTCTGTTCTTCCACTGCTGAGCAAACACATGTACAGTTGAAAATCCATAATTGTTATCAGTGTAGATATTAGCTACTTTTACTTCTCATAATTTACAAGCTTCTGTTAAGGTAATACTGTAAGTCCCCCAGCCTGCAATGACAAATGAGATGGTAGTGATTCAGCTTTAAAACATCTTTAAGGGTTACAACAGTATATCCTGTAGAATTAGATCAGTCTGAGTTTATTTTTTTTTACAAGATCCATCTACAAACATTGTCATTTCAGCATCTTTATAAGGTGTGTCAGTTTGGTCAGCCCTGGGCAACAACACTCTATTCTCAGTTTCAGCAATACAATCGTGGCCGACCATCCTCAGCTATAGGCATTAATGTAGCAGGATTAAAGGTTGTACATCGTTCAGTTGTGAGATGTGGCTGTGAAAGCGATGTAGTCATGGAGGACAGATGTTTAGCTGGTGACATGTATGCTAATCTTGTTTTGCAACAACAGGACAGAGACTGCATGTGGAACCTTTAGTGTCAGAGGATGGAACAACATGATGTTTGCTGAAGCTTGGACTGTCATGGAGGCTGCAATAACAGCTTGAACACACACAGGCATTGCTATTGGATCCAGTTGGGCAGAATAATAAGCAATAGGCCTGTTTTGTCAGCACTGAAGTCATGTGACCATTTTTACAATCAACAGTTTGCATAAAACAGTTTTCATAGTTAGGCAGTCCTAAAACAGAGGTGCTGGTCAGGGTCTTTTTAAGACCATCAAAGGCTTTTTATGCATTTTCAGTCATTTTATTTTATCATAAGTTTCCATAGGTGTGTCATAAATCAGTTTCAACAATGGACTAGACAACTCTGAATAGTTTGGTATCCATGCTCTGCAGAAGTTTGTCATACCTAAGAAAAACATCATCTGTCTTTTAGTTTGTGGTTTGGTGCTTTAAGTATAGCTTCTTTTCTGTCTGAGTCTAGAGCTCTCCCTTGCTGTGAAAGGTCGTGACCTAGGTATCTAACTAACCGTTTTTTGTTTTTTTTTTACAACTAGTTTGCTCTTACTCACTCTGTGTCCCTGTTCTGCTAGAAAATTAAGCAGAGCTATGGTGTTTGTTTTGCATTGTTCTTGTGTTTCAGAGCATATCCAAATTTCATTTACATACAAATACGTATTTGACTTCTTGCAGGAGGTGGGAAACTTAACTTAGTTAGCAGACATTACTTGGGAAAAGATGGTAGGAGACTCACAATAACCCTGTGGAATCCACGTCCAAGTCCATCTTTTGCCTGAAAACTCAAATGCAAACCAGAATTATCATTGTTTGTCAACTTCAATAGAGAAAAATGCATTTGCCACATCAATGACAGTGAACCACTTTGAGCTGGGCTTGACGTTATTCAGCAGGGTGTGTGGGCTGGTACCAGTGGGGCTCTAGGTATCTCTGATAATGCCTGCTTTTAGTAATGAGTCAAATACTGGTTTAATTCCTTCAGCAGCCTCAGGTGTTAGTGGATATTGTCTTTGAAAGGGCCTGAAGGTTCCTTTTGGTGTTATTTTAACTGGTTCTACTCCTTTGATTTTCCCCACATCTGCTGCTCCTATAGACCATAAATACGTGTCTCTTAGACCCCATCCCGACTAGACTGCTTAAAGACACCCTGCCATTAATCAACTCATCTTTATTGGACTTGGTAAATTTATCTCTAGTATCAGGCTACGTACCACAGGCCTTTAAGACTGCAGTAATCAAACCTTTACTCAAAAAGCCTAGTCTTGATCCAGGAGTCTTGGCTAATTATAGACCAATATCCAACCTGCCATTTATTTCTAAAATCCTAGAAAAACATGTTGCTAAGCAGCTATCAGACCACTTACACAGGAATGAACTATTTGAAGATTTCCAATCAGGATTTAGAGCACATCATAGTACAGAAACAGCACTGTTGAAAGTTACCAACGATCTTCTCTTAGCCTCAGATAATGGACTTGTTTCGATACTTGTCCTCCTAGACCTTAGTGCAGCATTCGACACCATTGACCACAACATCTTATTACAGAGACTGGAGCATGTGATTGGTATCAGAGGAACAGCGTTAAAGTGGTTCCAATCCTATTTATCGGACAGATTCCAGTTTGTTCATGTCCATGATGAACCTTCCACACGAACAAAAGTTAGTTATGGAGTTCCACAAGGCTCCGTGCTAGGACCGATTCTGTTCACCCTGTACATGCTTCCTTTAGGATATGTCACTAGGAAGCACTCTATTAATTACCACTGCTATACAGATGACACTCAGTTATATCTATCTATTAAACCTGTTAACACAAACCAGTTAACCAGACTTCAAGCCTGTCTAACTGACATCAAGGCCTGGATGACCAGTAACTTTTTACTTTTAAACTCGGAGAAAACAGAAGTCATTATATTTGGGCCAAAAAACCTCAGAAATAACTTTTCTAAAATTATAGCTACTCTAGATGGCATAGCCCTGGCCTCCAGCACTACAGTAAAAAACCTTGGAGTTATTTTTGACCAGGACATGTCCTTTAACTCACACATAAAACAAGTCTCTAGAACTGCATTCTTTCACCTGCGCAACATTTCCAAAATTAGGAACATCCTGTCTCAAAATGATGCAGAAAAACTAGTCCATGCATTTGTTACCTCAAGGCTAGATTACTGTAACTCATTACTATCTGGATGTCCCAATATCTCCATAAAAAGCCTCCAATTAATCCAGAATGCCGCAGCTAGAGTCCTGACAGGAACTAGCAAGAGAGATCATATTTCTCCTATATTGGCTTCTCTTCATTGGCTCCCTGTAAAATATAGAATAGAATTTAAAATCCTTCTTCTCACATACAAATCCCTTCATAATCAAGCTCCTTCATACCTTAAAGACCTCATAGTACCATATTATCCCAATAGACCACTTCGCTCTCAGAGTGCAGGTCTACTTGTGGTTCCCAGAGTTTCCAAAAGCAGAATGGGAGGCAGAGCCTTTAGTTATCAAGCTCCTCTCCTGTGGAACCAGCTCCCAGTCTGGGTTCAGGAGGCAGACACTCTCTATACTTTTAAGGCTAGACTTAAAACCTTCCTCTTTGACAAAGCATATAATTAGGGCTGGCTTCAGGCAACCCTGAACCATCCCTTAGTTATGCTGCTATAGGCCTAGACTGCCCGAGGACCATCGGTGCACTGAGCTCCCCTACCCTACCCCCCCCCCCCTTTCCCTCCCCCTTCCCCTCCCTTCTCTTCTCTCCTCCCCCCTCACATGTATATTCCACCATTGAATGTCACTAACCTTGTGCTCTCTCCCTCCCTCTCTCTCTCTCTCTCTCTCTCTGTACCTTCTGCAGGTGTCCCTAGTCCTGGAGCTGTATATCACTGATGTGCAGTTACTGGCCCCACCAACTTGCAGTGTCTATTTGTTGTTTATTGTTGCTGTTCTTTTCTCTCTGCTCTATCCACTCACCCCAACCGGTCGAGGCAGATGGCCGCCCAAATTGAGCCCGGTTCTGCTGGAGGTTTTTTCTTCCATTAAAGGGAGTTTTTCCTCTCCACTGTCGCCAAGTGCTTGCTCATAAGGGAATTGTTGGGTTTTTAGTTTTAGTTTTAGTTTTTGTAAAGTGCCTTGAGATGATTTGTATTGTGATTTGGCGCTATACAAATAAAATTGAATTGAATTGAATTGAATTACTATTTATTACTTTCACTACAAGACTACCTGAATTTTGCTTTGGGGATCAGTACAGTTTGTCATATCTCATCATATAATCATGGTAAATTTTGTTTTTAATTTAAAGTCAGAAACGTAAGCATTCATCTATCCATTTGCTTTCATTTTTTTCTTTTCAGCACTTTGAGGACTTGACTAAAAGCAGATATTGTATTCTATATGTATTTTTAAAAGGTATAAGACATCCACATATATATTAATTCAGTGGTCAAAAGACTATGAACACTGAGAAAATGCTACAAGTACAGCTGTAAAAAAATGGTTAGCTTTAATATTAAGAGCAAGGCTGCTGACTTAGTCTGAGCAGTTCTGGATGTGTATGGATTTTCTTACACAAGAAAGATTCTGGCACAGCAACAGTTTTTGAATGACAAAAATGAATCGCAGACTTCTTAAAACATACAAAACTAACTTAAGAGAAGGTCTAAGTAGTAGCTGTTACTAAGTTTGAACTTGACATGTTTAAAAGCAACATAAAAGCACCACTAGAAAGCCTGCAGAGAAGTGCTTTACTTAAAACACACAAACCAACATAGAGCATGTGCCACTGCCATGTCAGTCAAACACTTTATTCTGCATTATGTACAGGTCATCCTATTAAAACTCTTTATACAGTATGTACACATTCAAATAAATCAGTATGTTACAGCGTGTGCAGTGGCAACATGTTGATAATCCAGGAAAAATAAGAGTGATGCATGTTAAAGGAAACAAAAGTTGATTAGTTTCCTTCAATTTGAATCCACTGGATTGGGCGCTGGTCCAGTTTCTGTGTAACATGGGGATGTGATGAATCGGAACACCTTCATACTGCAGAAAGCTGAATTAAACAAAAAAACAAACACCCAAAAAAAAAAAAAAAGTCAAAGACTTTCTAATACATCTTCTAACAGTCCAGATAAATAGGTCACTGTGTCTCCTGGCAGTCTGAGTCCAACTTGTCAGACAGGAAGGCGAGAGCCATGAGGAAGAGGGGCAATGAAGAATCAAAGCGTCAAACTATCACCAGATTATTCACATCCAGAGTCCCTGTTAGTCCAGAGCAATATGTGAGTCACAACACACATGGATCAGTTGTCTGGAGGTGGCAATGATGATGATGACGATGTTGCTGTTTCCAGCTTACGAAGGCGCCGGCGCCTCAGCTCAGCTGCGTTCGGCTCGCTGTCATCCTCCAATGCTCCTTCATCAATATTTTCTTTTCTTTCTGTGTCTGAGGCAGACGTAGTGGAGTCAGCTTGATTAGAGGACACTGTGGCTCCGCTCACTTGATCAGCTAAAAAAAAAAAAAAATTAAAAAAAATTTTTTAAAAAGTAGCAAATCAGTGTCCCATGTTTCTGATTAATTTGCCTTGGCTCTCTCCACACACAGTATGCACCTGATGTGAACTGTTAGGTTACTTACAGCTGGCGGAGTTCTTCTCCTGGCTGGGACTTTCTGTACTACTCCCAACTGCACGGGATGATGCAGTGTGGTTTGTCCCACTGGCTTCTCCAGAGCTGCCTTCAGTCCGAGGAGGGCTGTGGACAATGAAGCATTCAATTGAAAGTTTCAGTTCTCGGAAAACATGAAAGATAACACTTTTCCATCTTTGCAAAGGATTTTATCATTCCAGACAATGTGACCATTTATTGGAAACTCCAACTTCATTGAAGGTAATTAAATGCTTCCCACATTATAATAACTAGATATGAGACCAAACAAATCTGGTTAGAAAATAATACAAAAATGAGGCTCTAGTATAAGTGTTTTAACTTTAATTTGGCAAAAGAGTCAGTAAGGTCAGTTACGTGAGTGTGGCGACCGTGCTGAGGTAGTGGTGGATGTTGAGCATGGCAGCATCCAACAGGGTGTGGATGTTTTGTAGACACTGGAGTCTGGCCTCAAGGCCCCGCCGGCCTTCAGCCTCCAGCTCCCTCAGCTCCTCCTCGGACAGCTGGGACAGAGATGGAGGAGGGGGAGGCATTGACGACACTAGAGAGGAGAGGACAGAATAAACTGTGACACTGACATGCCGACTGATCAAATAAGCTAAGCTAAGTTAAACATTGTCAAGTCTTTACGAACATTTGCAGACTAGATATCTGATATTAAACATACAGTATGAATGGCCAAAAAATAAACAAAATAATTTAAACTGACCTCAGGTGATCTCAATAAACTTATAATTCAATAGACAAATTAATGCAGGCGTTAAAACTAGGTTTTTCCAGTTGAGAATTTTAGCAAGGTAATACCTTTTCTCTCCCTTCATGACTTGGAGAAGGTAATACACGTTTTTAAGTTATTGTGATGCTTTGTACGCTGGAATACACCAATCATCTCTTTTCATTACCTGACAAATATTCTCTCTACATTGGCTCCCAATCCAATTTATGATTGATTTTAAGCTTCTGCTTTTTGTTTGTAACTTTTTAGTTCAGATTAGTTTCAAAATTCCTCAGTCTAGGACGGGTGGGTAATCAGTGGAATAGCCTCCCTAACAATATTCCATTACCATTGCCTGGCCACTTTGTAGCCTAAATTAAAAATTTATTTGTTTACACTGGAATTCTCAAGCCAATAGTGTGGCGGTAGTGATTTGTCTATGTCTCCTGTTCTTATGTTTTCTCTAGCATCCTGTTGTTTTGTTGCTGAGCACTTAGGTTGGCTGTTGTCTTGGTGAGTGCTATACAAATAAATTTGACTGGCTGATTGAGAGCAACAACAATTGACAAAGGATAAGCTGAACTTGTGTATATGGAAAAAGTGACTGTCCTTACCAAAAGGAGGAGGTGGTGGCATGGGGAGCCATGGTGTGGTGGGGAAGGGAGGAGGTGGGAAGGACATGGGGAAGCCTGGGACTGCTGATCCTGGAGCGGAAGCTGCTGTAGCTGTGTCTGCAGCAGATGAGGTGGGCTGACTCGTACCTGAGGGAAATACATTACATTTTAATGATCTTGGAAGTTGCTAAGTACTCACATATTTCGGAAAAAACAACAATACAATTACTGATACTCCATTTGCGGGTGCAAAGGCCATGGAGCAATGGGTTTAAGATGCTACATGCAATCACCCAGTGATGGAACATGCTAGGATAAGCACATCAACTACAACTGAACACAGGATGTTCAACGTCTGTGATTAGATCGTTAAATTAAGTCATTGGATTCATAATCACACAAAACACCCACAACGAGCTGTTGTCAGCTGTCTCAGCTACTCCGCTGTCAGTGAACGGTACAGGACTTCATTCATACCGTTCTCCATCCTTCTATTTAATAACTCCCCCCTTTGCAGCAGATGACTTCATCATCCTCCACTGTCTCTTCTGTGGTGTTGACTATTTATGTTTGTATATAGTGTATATTTACTTCTATGTGTGTATATTTTATATATGCAAATGTTGTATGTTCTGCTTTATTATTCTATTTTCATTTTTTTATTATTATTTTATATTTTTCAAGAGTGTCTGTGTGTAACTGAGCTACTGTAACTAAGGAATTTCCCTTGTGGATCTAATCTAAACATATCTATCTAATCTAATCCAAATCAGTAAATGGTAGTGATCACACTGGGACCTCCTTTTTGTTTTACAATCACAGAATCATAACAATCTTTATTGTAAACAACTGATGAGGCTGTATGAGGGATCCTTACCAGCTGCCTGTGTAGTCTCTGTGCTGCTTTGTGGAGCATCAGTGGCACCAGGAGCTGCAACTGCTGCAGCAGGAGGGGGCACTGCCGGGAAGGGGCCCCAGAAGGGAAAGATGCCAGGAGGAAAACCTGGTAACATGCCCGGAGCCACTGGAGCGGAAACAGAAAAAGTTAAAATGTACATTCACCAGAGGACTCGTCAAAACATATTTAACACTTTCTGCAGAGTTCAGTATTATTGACAAGGCTGCTTCCTAATTAACAGGAAAAGGTTGACAAAGTAGCGTTTGTTCGAATATAGAACCAGGATTTCTGGACAATTTATTCAAAACTTAAAGCCCTTATGCATAGAATTGAAAACTGTCTGACTCTGGCACATCACAGTGCATAGTACTACACTGGATGAATATACAGAAAACAACTCAGTGTGCATAACTTTTCGCTGATATTGTCTCATTTTGTGGTGAAGACCAAGCTGAGCGAAAAGGCGAAGCTCTCGATTTACTGGTCAATCTACGTTCCTACTCTCACCTATGGTCATGAGCTTTGGGTTATGACCGAAACGTCAAGATCTCAGATACAAGCGGCTAAAATGAGCTTCCTTCACAGGGTGGCCGGGCGATAGGGTGAGGAGCTCGGAGTAGAGCTGCTGCTCCTCCATATCGAGAGGAGCCAGCTGAGGTGGCTCAGGTACCTGTACCGGATGCCTCCTGGGCACCTCGCTGGGGAGGTGTTCCGGGCATGTCCCACCGAGAGAACCCGGGGAAGACCCAGGACACGCTTGAGGGACTATATCACTCAGCTGACCTGGGAACGCCTCAGTGTCCCTCCACGGATGAGCTGGAGGAATTGTTGAGGTAAAAGGACGTTTGGGCATCCCTGCTTAGGCTAGTGGCCCCGTGACCCAGCCCCGGATAAGCGGAAAAAGATGGATGGATGGGTGGATGTTTCATTATTCTCCAACAAAAACAAGTGCAGTACTGCATACATTGTTTTAGAGGAATGCTTCTTCTCCACTTTTCTCTTTTATAATTTTAAAGCTGAATGCACCCACATGACAGGTGTTCTGCATCACTAATAACCTCAGTGTGGACAGCGGTCATGCAGCAGGAACATGGAGATTGTGCTCATGCGTACTGGTTTTGGCTCTCACCATTAGCAGGTGGGGCTGGAGGGGCGTTGGCCGGTGCTGGAGGTGCAGGGGGTGGGGCCTGAGCTGGGGCTGGTGTCTGATTGTTATTAGACGCTCGGAGGACATCCATGCGACAGGTAGGACAGGTCTGCTGCCTCTGGAACCAGGAGCGTAGGCAGCTATTGGGAGACACGGAGGGCCACAACATTACTTAAAATTCTACAAGATCATAAATAAACACAATACCAAGGCTTCTTGTTTAAAGTCACACAGTCTTGTTTAATTTGTCACACAGACTTGTTTTCTGTTTAAACACTGGAAGTGTTTAACATGGGTTGCTGCAGACCCTGACCATGTCTAACAAAGTTGCCCGTTTGCAGTCTAGAATCGCTCCTGGTGATTCTGACTGTTTACCACAGGACTTACCTGGAGTGGAAAATGTGATTACAAGGGAGTTTCTTGGCTCCAGTGACCATTTCTTCACGACAGATGATACAGACATTGTCAGAAGCCTGCAGATCTTCAGGAGTAGCATCAGGATAGCTGAATGCAAAATAAACAATCACAAACAAAATAAACAGCAGTTCTAGTCAGAGCACTTATCCAGATTTTTATTTGGTCTTCTACTACCTGTCTATATGTCCCCACAAATCCCTGACTAAAGACTAGATGATTGCTACCATGAAAGTTGAGATTACAGATGAGAAAAACTAACCAAAAAATGTTTACACCTAAAATGTACACTACGCAAACTAAATGGCTTGCATAAGAACTTGACAAAATTACTGTGTAATAGTAGCACTAAACAGAGAATAGATATTATTGTTAAACTAGAAAAGGCAATTTCTGAAGAAATTGCGTTGGGATTGCTGACTGCTGAAAAATGCCTGAGCTAAACTGCGTTTCTGGCTGCTAAACAGCTGAAGCTGGTTTGAATTAGCAGTGGACTATATACTAAGTGATATAATTTGTATGAAGGAGCAAGGAAGTTGCATTAATACATAAAAAATAGAAAAGTGAATGAATAATGTAATGAAAGCGTTTTCAGTGGGGAAAAAAATGGTGAAAATCCTGATTTTTACAAATGCAACATGTTACAATCAGGAAACTTTACTCACAGTGTATTCATGTTGCGGATGGCCCTCCGTGACATTATGGCATCTGTTACAGCTTTCTTGAACTGCCTAGTTGGGAGACAAAACAATGCAAGACCTAAAGCACACCTTAACTATGACATCAAAAATAATGTCTGATTAAAAAACAACTGCCTTTCCAGAAGCAAATCAAGTACTGGAATATAGCTTCTGAGCATCACACAACCCAGAACCACAAAGCCACTCACCTCATAGCCAGATACATGGGGCGGATTGCAAACAGGGGGAAAGTGTGAACCTTTATCATGATGGTCATGAAGGCAATATATAGTAGTACTTTGATGAAACCTGAAATTAAAACATCAAATGTTTTAATATAGTTGCAAATATTCAGTATTTTTATACACACACACACACACAGTTAAAAAACAGAAAAATAGAATTAAAAAAATAATAGAACCTGTGAAAAGCTCAGTGTAGAGCATGTACACAGCCTTATTGTCCCAGGGGTTTTCACTTTGCAGGTCAATAGTGTGCAGTACATACTTGATCAAGGTCGTCAGCACCATGGTCAGCAGGATGGCATACTAAGGTGCACACACAGGGAGGAGAAACCTTATTTGAAAAAGGTTTTCAAATCACTAGCATGCATATTAACTACTGCAACCATGAAGTTTGAACACAAGACAGGACACAAAGTTCATGGATTATTTAAGTGGAAGCCACTGTTCTATAAAAAAAAAATTTTTTAAAAAATCATTTAAGTTTCAATTCAAACTGCTAGATACTATTTCTGTGGGACTAAGCAACTCAGCGACCAGATGAAAACATCAACAAAGACTGAGAGGGGAGTGAAAGGACTCGGTCTACCACGTAAGGATTATTGTTAAGAAAGGATCAAAGGTGAGTTGAATAAGACTTTTGTTGACCATTAAAAATGCAGAGCTCAAATTTAATTTCAGTATAGCGCAGCAAACCTCAAATCCAAAAACAAGCTGAACCGAGGCTCCTCGGGTAATGATGCTGTGACAGGCATGGTTGACAAACAGGAAATCCAGGACACCCAGCAGTCCCATGAGAGCTGCAGGAAATAAAGAAAAAAATACTTCTAAGGGGGGTTGTAGTACTTACTTTATATGAAGAGCCTATACAGAAATGTGGAAAAGGGGTATTTGCTTTTGTTCAAGATATACACGCATACAATATACAGCTCTCCTGAATGCAACCGTTAAATCAATGTTTATTGTAAAGATAAGAATGAATTTCACAGCAAATTTAACAAAATTGTCTTCTGATCTGTTCATGTCATGTTGCACCTGGCCTGGTAAAAGCATGATTTGCAAACAGTTTCGTTTAGCTGAAAGACTTGTTTAAACAGTACAATTAGTGGAAATGAAAGAGAAACACAGAGGGGGATGAAAAAAATGTCAACCTAGAGGAGCTGGTAGAATAAGATATGTGATGTGGCTGATAGCATGTACTTACATAATACCCTCATGTGAAAAACCCAGGATATGTTTGGACTCCGTTCCATCTGACAGAAAAATAGATTAAAATGACAGAATTACACATTATTATAATGGTACTTAAAGCTCCTGCACTTACCTTGCCCTCTCCAGACAGGGTATACATTTCAAAGAGTGGAAATTTCTGATTCACAGTAAAGAAAGGGCACTTACGCTAAATGTGTAACTGAATTATCAGCTACACAATGTCAGTTGACAATGTTTGTTTAAGTCTTAGCCACACGTCATCTGTCTCATGTTTCCTTTCCTTTCCTACAGTCTACTTGTATTATATTTTCATACAGTAGATTAACTTTCTTGAGAAAATGAGGAAGTTGTTTTTCTGTTAACACTCACAAAATCTACCCGGTCTTCAGCCAACCAGTGGAAGCACTTAAGGAAGAGCAGCAGGGTGAAGAGGGCGACAAAGCGAGGCGAAAAATCATCCCTGAAGACAGTGAATGCCAGACATGTCTCAGTCACTGCGTACCAGGAGCGCTCAATGAGGTGCTGATGGCAGAGAGGGAAGACCATTAATATAAAACAGTCTGATTGGCTCCACCGTTGTCATTTAAACAGAGGCCATGCATTAAATACTAAAGTTCATGTGTGTTATGAATAAAATCTGTAAATAATAAATGTAAACAGAACTCTACCTCCATCTCGGCAGCCCTTAGCTGTCCAAAAAAGACCTTCCTCATGAACTTCCCCAGCAGAAACACTAGCACAAAGGCTTGAATGTACAAAACCTGATGCAATAAAAGAAACATATACACATGCAAATCTTACTGGTCAAAAAGTCACTGATATGACCTTTTAGGAAATATTACCAAACATGAAGGTATTAATATGAGTGAACTCAAATAATTCAACCAAATTCCAGCTTTTTGGTACTGCTCTTACCGCCATGCTGGGGCTGCTCTTGGTGAGGTAGACTACAGTTGGGTAGAACTGATGTTTGAGCAGGTAAGCATGTGCAACCACAGCCCCGGTCAGCACCAGACTGGTGGCAGTCACCAAGGTTGCTCGCACCATTTTGGACTCAGCTATAGATACTGTAAAAAGGAAGCAGAAGGAGGAAGATAAGGAGACAAAGTTGTTGCAGGTGAAAGATAACAGATGCTGCAGAGCAACATGCAAATGATGGGTAACTGGAGAGAAACGCTCTTAATGAGATATATCTGCTAGGTTTGATTTAATCTGGTTTATACAGACAAGAAAAAATAAAATACATGGTCACAAACCTTTGAAAACAGACATCAATAATGAGAGCTCTGCTGTGCAAGCTATCTGGTCATTCTGGTCAAAACTGAGTTTTTGAGAAACAATCCCAAAGTGTCACATGCATCCTCAGCAAGCCTAAGCCTTTAGTAAGTCAAAAATATTTGTGGGTTTTAGGGAGGCATTGATGCATTATTTTTTTATGTCTATTCTTCTGTGTTTTTTTTTTTTTTTTTGTATTTTTTTAGAGGAATGTGTGCTTCCTTTAATGGGGCAGCCAGAACCTCTCTCTCCCTCTGACTTTATCAGAATGTGCAGAGAAGTGAGAGGTTAGGGAACTGAAAAATGCAGGGTTAGGGTTAGTTTAGAATACAACCGCAATTTAACAGCTTAAGTTTCTAACTTTCAAGTTCATGTTGCTGATTTCTGAAAACTGGGTTATACAATTTACAGTTTTAAAGGCATTCAAACAACTACCGTGGACAAGCAGCCAAACTCTAAATGACAGTGTTGACACACCCCAATGGGAATTTCAAATTAGTCAAATGTCTACTATATAACCAGAGGCCAAATACCAGTAATGAAGATGACCATTTATGTATCAACAACATATCATTTATTTTGTTGATTAGTACAAAAAACTGTTAATTTTATAAATAATCCAGTACCTGGATAATGAAATCTAAATGACAATGCTTGGGTCTCTTCAGATCTTTGTTAATCTGAGGCTGTATGAGGCAAATTAGTGATTTGTGATATTGAACTACACACATGTATATAAAATTGGACATGACCTTTTGTCAAGCATTACTGAAGCTAGCAGGTCAACATGTTTAATTTGATCTTGTGTTTTTAAAAGTGCAAAGAGCTCCTGCAGAGTTTTACCTTCACCACACCTTCAGTGCACTTGGCTAACCAACATGGCTGTAAGATCCGGTGAGAAGAGTTTCAGACTGGATGCAAAGTGCCAATCCTAACTGCAAATAATCCTTTAAAATGACCACTGGAGCTAGCACACTTTAAGAAGTCACTGACAGGACTTTAAGGCAACACAAAATAAGAGAAGTTGTCACAAATCCGACTAATCTCGACAAGGCTTTCAAAGAAAGAGACCCGTCAGCTTGTAAACGTTAGATAGTGATGTAACGTTACTTCTAAAAAGCTGTCTGTACGTATATTAGTTTGTATTAGTGTCGTTACTTTAGTCCAGGTAGTATTAAAGACAGGTAGCTAATTAGGTTAGTTAGCTGGTGTTAGCTAATGTTAGCTGGTAACGTTACAGCTGCGAAGCTTACCGAGTCGATGTCTGCGGAAGACTTGCTCCTTGCTCAATTTGACAGATTTCTCCTTAACTACTACAATCTCTATATTCTCACCACCTACACCATTTCCATTCTTTAACACTAGCCCGTCTATATTATATATTATCCTCGCCCCTGTTTGTCTGGCTACGTGTTTATCTTTGGCTTGTTCACTGGGAGCCACCTCACATCCGGCTGCTGAGATAATTTGACGCAAGAGAAATTCTACGTATCAGTGACACGTTGCCTGTTTTCTGACAGTTAGTTGGTATAAAAAGCATTTAGAAAATTGACCCTAGCCAGGATTTTTATATTTGCTTTAAAGTTAAAATTGTATGGGTCGTATTTGTGAATGTATTTTGTGCATTGAATTTGTAAGATACTCATCTTCTATGAGATTTACGGTACCTACCAACGTGGACCAATTAGAAGTTGGCTGGTTGATTACGTCATGCCAGTGTGACCCATAGATGCACTATATTTTCCGGACTATAAATCGCTTTTTATTCCAGTACATTTATATTAAACATAAAAACCACCATATCGTCAACATTTCAGTCCTTAAGTCACCATTGGCTTCATTGTTTCCTATGGTCGTACCAACAAATAATTTAAATCCGTCAATGTGGTTGTTTGAAATTTTATCTAATTTCACCAACTATATCAAAAGTAAATCGGCAGTGATATGTTGGAAATCTATCAGTGTTTTATTAGCATGGCAAGTTACTGTTTACAGTTGTAACTGTGGTAGTATTGTCCTGGTAGATTCATTTGATTCAACACATTTCCACACTGTCCATGTTAAATATTTTTACTGCTTCTTTTAGCCAAATATTACAAAAATGTGATAACGACCAAAGCACAAAAACAAAGAACCACTGTTAACAAATAACCTGTTTATTTCATTGAGCTAAGTCAATTATCTATCAACATAATGCCTTGGTACCCATGCCAAAATTTAATATGCCTCCACAAAATCCATGAGTGCACAATATTGTTAATATAGTGAGTATGGAAAATACAGTCACTCTTACTTGAACTTGAGAGTACAAACAGAAATCAGTAATGATGATGATGTCCATTATCTGATTATATCATAAATGACTAGTTCTATTCCAAAAGATGTAACATTCACAATGTTGTTAGCTTATGCCATGTTAAACTTGTTCAGTGATTCCGCTCCCACATCAAAAACTATCAGGTTGGCATACATAACTTTCTTAAAAGGCAGTAGCTCAGGTGTTCATTTCTAGCAGTAGATACTATAAAAAGAAAGCACTTGTTATATCTGAGCCTAATGGTAAACATTAACTGTCAATATTTTTACTGTAAATATCCGGCATTGAGACACAATGTAAGAAAAGTGTTGAGTAAAATTTCAATTTGCCTGTCGGACATGAGGCAGAGTAGTGAAACAGTTCTGCTTCTTTAAAAACTGCACATAGAAATAAAATCATTTGAGAAAAAACTTGATGCAAAAAAATTAACATTTGATAGATTTCGAGCTTGACAACAGAGCCCTCAGTTCTTGCAATTGTGTAGTATTGTCAAGCAGTAGTGTGTCCATGTCATTACTGCTGCTCGGAAATTCCTTAATCCACTCTTTCTTCAGGTATTTGCATGTAACGTTACTCTGAACAAACAAATTCTGGCTGCTGCTGTGGTTGAATTTTTAGCCAGTGTTCCGTATCCCTTCCCAAAGTAAGTGTAAACAGTTCAGTCATTAAGACCACCTTAAATTATAAATTCGCTTATGGGGGGGGGGGATATATAAAATAAAATAAAATGAAAATTTAAAAAAAAATTTAAAAGGGATGTGGATCTCCTGAGCTCCCAGGCCTCAATCATTAGGACACAGACGAGATTGGGTTGAGAGGAGAACCCATTTGTGTTAGCACCTTGTCCAGCCACTGGAGGGGCCCATGCAGGTGCACCTCGATCCAGCAGGGGGTGCTGGTGACATCCTGTCGGTGGTATTCTGCTCCCCAGCCCTTGTAAAGAGGCACAACAAATGTTATAACAATGACATTTGCCTAAAGTTAAAATAAAGACAATCAGGGTCTCTGCAGGTTTCTAAGAGCTAGATTTAAGACTTTTTAAGACCTTTTTAATACCACGCAGAATGAAATTTAAGACCAATTTTGTAGAAATAAAATAAAACATCCCACAATACAACCAAATCCCATAACACACTGTTTATTGATATAAACTGTTTACACACCGTTTGATTTATTGAGTAAAACAAAAATAAAATGCCAGGTGTTTTCCGACAGGTTTCCACAGCTGCTTTGTCTTATTCACACCGCATGTGGGTCTCCAAAGCTTTCATACCCATTGTTCCGAGGTTTACATTTTTTTTGCACAGCCTGCACTGGACCTCGAACATGTTGCCACTAACTGGACTTAACCACAGCGCAAAATCAAGGTTTTGTAACCAATTGTCATTAAATTTACATTTACCCATGGTAAAAGACTAAAAAAGACAAACTTTCCCGCAGTTCACGCAGCTGCCGGAAAGCATGTGTTAAATAAACTCACCTCAAACGCGTATTTTAGTTGGTAACGCCTATTTCGTTCTGCGTAACAAATACGCGAAAGGCTTTCAAATTGATTTCAAGATGAAAATAAAATCTTCTTCATGGAGTCGGTTAGATTTCATTTTAAGACCTTTGAAACGCGAATTTAAGACATTTTAATGCTAATTAAGGCCTTAGTTTTATAATATGGAATTTAAGACTTTCGGATCCGCGGACACCCTGGACAATATTATTTATTAAATGCTCTCGCTTAATGTTCCCTTCTGTGTCCTTGTATTCATGAAGCCTTACCTTGACAAAGCTCATCCTAATGGTACACATCTTTGTAAGCTCATAGACAGCCTCAAAACCATGGTTGACCGACTGGGCCAGAAGCTGAGCAAACTCCTGGTTGTTGAAAATTTTGAGACTACATCCACTGGGGATCTTGCAGACAGTGGTGGGGTGGAAGCCATGGTGGTAATTACAGTTACGACTCTGGACAAAAATGCTGGTGTCACTGAGACACTCTGCATACACCTCTCCTCCCACATAGTACAGGTGCACTCCTGGTCAACAGAGACAGATCACTGAACATTCAAATGACCAAATCTCATCTATGTGCCTCCCATGCTGTATGCGACTGATCATCATACCTTTGCCAATGTGTCGGCGGGTGTTTTCGATTGTGGAGTTGCGATTGACATTGGAGAGCAGCCCCAGGCAGAAGCGATTCTTGTTGTTTGAAGGGTCAGTGAACCCATCTACAAGCACGCTGGTTGATGAGGCATGGTAAGCTTCCCCTACACGATTGTTGAGTTCATAGTAGACAATAGAGCACCAGTGGCTCGGCTCCTGATATTCCACTGGTTGCACATCTGGGAAATTGCAGAAGAGTTCAGATGAAAACAGGTGAGTCATAAATGTAGCTAAGAAAATCTTCATATAATTCTTCTGCAAGGCTTCATATTTCACAAACATTCCTTATTATGTTTTCAATTACACAGAAGACATTGCAATGCAATGAGACACTGTGGGATGTCCCATTGCAGTATATGAAACAATCTATTACTAGTACACACATGCATACAGTTGCCATTACAAACACTACAATAATTCAAAGTTCAAATAACTCAAACCTAAAATCACACAGTATACCTGTATATTAAAAACTTTAACACTGTAAATTAAAAAAGAACTCGAATGCAGTTTAGAACCACAAGGGGAAACCTGGTGAATTGCTTCACTCATTCTTTTAGAAATATTTCACAGTACAACATTACAGCAAATAAGTTTTGCATTACATTTCCTTTCACATGTGAAACAATAAAAGGCCGTCTGCCCAGCAGTCTGGACAAAAATCTAATTGGTTTACATTACATATAGTTCATTTTGCTAGCAGGAACTCCTGACAGCTTTTTAGTTATTTTCTCTTTATAAATACAAGACCCCAAAACAAAGAATGTGTTGATGGAACAGTTTTCTGTGCTTCAGAATTTCCCAATAACCTTTTCTTTCTGCCATTAACTAACAGAAAGTACAGAAGGAGGATATAAATGAACACATGCAATGCATCCTAGTTTATTGAAATAAAACTTGGTTGTCAATAACTGAACAACCAGTTTGCCTGCTTTTCAGGATTTTTCTAAGCCTTCAAACTGGACTTGCTATTTTTTTTTTTTTTTAACATAATGTGATTGGTTGCATACAGCGGTGTGCTTCATACCTCCTCTAGCCACGTTCTGTGGCACCAGGCTGCTGCTCGTTTCCATGGACTGGCTCTCCTGGCCGATCTGCTCATCAGGAGGCATGTAGGCTGGGGGTGGGGTGTCAGCTGAGACATTAAGACAGTAGTTAGGGACGATCACCATTTGTTGTTGCTGGCAAATGGTCTTACAGACACACAGGACACAGATACGTCTCCTTAGACTCAATCATCAGAGGAGCTGTACCCCAGAAATGGTGTCAGATTACACATATCCCTCACTAGCTAAGCCACATGCTCATTCCCAACAGTGAAGCAATATGAACTTTTCAAGTCCATATTGAAGCGCACAGGAAAACACAAAAAAAAAAAAAGCCCCAGTTAGACTGTAGTGAGGAAACTGACAGTTATGTTACATATGAGTTAAGACCAGGATCATCAGAGCTTTTCAGCACAGATCCTAAAATCCTAAATTGCCATTAAAACCCTCTTTCTGCCTGCAGCCACTGGATGTGTCAGCAGATCTGGGCTGAAGCAGTCACCGCGCACAGATGCGCGCACAGACATCTACACACACATTCAAACAAGAAAAGTCTAAATAAATGGCATTCCTTCAATTTACCAAGACTACTGAACAGGACAAAAGGAATTAGGGTAAAGTATTCTTTATATTAGATGGATCTGTTCTGTTCAGTCACTAAAAATGAGACAAAGGCTGCCTGTTCCAGCAGTCCTGGCTGTGGTAAGCACTGCTCACCTGGCATTTCCTTTATTCTTTACGACTGTAGCTTGATTTGATCAATTATAATAACCGGACCTGGTTAGGCTAGTGTTAAGAATCTTACATACACAACATCTTTCACTGCAGCATGATAAAGAATACAATGTATGGATTAAAACTATTAGCAAGGGTGAAGATGAAATTTTATATTTTAGTAAAGAAAATTCACTAAGTCAACAGACCTAAAGAAGTGACAGCTTTGCAAATGGAACAAATACAAGAGTGGATTAATCTGAATTTTTGTTTCAACCTTTTGGCATTTAATTGTTAACAATACTTTTCCTATTAGACAACTTTAAAAACAGATATTCACCAGAGACCAATGTTTATCAACAGCTACCCTCTTGCTGGCTATATGATAGCGATAATCCAGAAAAACACAATAGTCTGGCATCTTTCCCAAGGTCATGTAATTGTGGTTGTGTAATTTGTGGCAAACCTGGGAGTTGGAATGGACTGGATGGCCCCGAGCTGGCAGGAGAGTTTGGATAAGTACCACTGCTGGCTGGAGAAGGAGGATATGGAGAGTTGGGAGAAATGGGAAAAGAACTCCCTCCACCCCCTCCGCCACTGCTACTGCTACTGCCACCTCCACCCCCACTGTGTGGTTGCTGGAAGGATTCTGGAAAGGTGGCGTTCAGGGGCATGTGTGGTTCATTGTGGGTGAGATTGCGGAACTGTACCAGCAAGCTGTGCTGTGGGTTGAACTCACTGTGCCGTGGTACCAGGACAGGAGGGAGCACTGGATGAAGGAGTAAAGAAGGCAGGAAGGGAGGGACAATGAGCTGGTTTATTGAAAATTAATGAAACACACAGGAGGGGGAGGATGCACAAAAGAACCATGCACATTTGATATGTACGATTAGAGCAGATGCTGGTCTAAACAAAAAAAAAAAAAAAATTTTTTTGATAATAATAATTTATATAATTTTTATAGTTTGATTTTTCCTCACACTATTTCGTGTCGAAGGTGCAAAATTAAAGCCCAATTGAAGGAGCATCTAAGGGTTAAGTAATTCAACAGTCCAAAACACACATATCACTTACACTGACAAAACTTTCTAACATTTTTTTTAAAAGATATTCTTGCATGATAAATGACAAATAATTCTATGTTGCCTGTGTGTACTACTAAGGTAACACCTAATATTTACAAACACATTATAGTAAGGCCAAGAGGTGTCACTAACTGTTTCTGAGATTAATTAGATGGCAGAGACATTTTTAAACAGCTGAACATAAAGTACTGCTGAAACAGCAACAGTACTGCATTCCTCAAACATTACTCTAAACCATGTTGAAGATACAACCACAGAGGTCATGCATATTTATTTTTTCTTTCAGCTTTGTCAAAAGGATAAAAGTTGCTTCCCCAGTCTTGATTTTCATCTATTAACTGACTTTAAGCACCAGAGATCCAAGGCTGTCTGTCCCAAAGTACCCAGCAATCTTTGCTGTAAATATGCAGTTTCTCCTGACCAACATGATATCCATCCTTGAACTGGTCAATACTGAACTGGCAATCCCAAACTGGTCTTGTGCCAGAAAGACTGACCCTCCGAGTCATCCATGAGTGTATGTAATGTAATGTGTGAGTAAAAGAAAAAGAGAGAGAAATCTGTGATATGAGAGTGCTGGGAGTTTAGTCTGAGTGGTTAAAGCATTCAGTAAGCCACTCTGTGTTGCCACACCCCATCTGGAGTGCTTGAGGCATATAATCTAATAAGACTCCAAAAGAGCTAGTGATATTGGAATATTGTGATGACAGCCTCCTGACCTTTGTGGATTTGTTTACCAGCTCCTGCTAAGGGATGTGCAGTGCTCTATATAATCTTGTATTTGTTGTAATACCATCCATCCATTTTCTATACCCGCTTTTCCTGGCTCAGGGTCATGGCTGGAGCCTATCCCAGCTCTCTTTTGGGTGAAAGGCAGGGGTACACCCTGGACAGGTCACCAGTCCATCACAGGGCCACATGGAGACAAACAACCTCACACACTCACACTCACTCCTATGGGCAATTTAGAGTCACCAATCAACCTGGCATACATGTTTTTGGACTGTGGGAGGAAACCAGAGTACCTGGAGAAAACCCACACAAGCACAGGGAGAACATGCAAACTCCACACAGAAAGGCCGGGATGCGAACCCACGACCTTCTTACTGTGAGGCAACAGTGCTGCCCATGCTTTAATACAGTATTTAAAAAAAAACAAAACAAACAAAAAACAAAAAAAGACTGATACTGTTGTTAGGTTGTGTGTTTCATAAGTAATACAAATTCACAATTTGGTAATAGCAGCACCTAACAGTGTCTTTTCAGTGCCTTGTTTTAGCACTAAGAAGCAAATTTAAAAATGGGATGTGTACCCTTAAATTATGTTATAGAGTATCTCGATATGTTACTATATATTTTAAGCTGTTAAACATTAACCTTCAAGTACAACAAATAAAATGGTCTATGTTTAGAGGCAGTAAGTACCTACCAGGACTCTCCACTCGCTTGTAGTGATATGGGTTGATGCAGACCTCCTTCTGTTTGGAGCCAAAAGGATACTCGCACACCTCCAGGGGCTTGAGCTCGTGGTGAGACTGGAGGTCGGGCCAGCGCCACACTCGACAGTAGATGACATGAGGCAGACCTTTCCTGTGGGAAACCTGTAGCCGGCCATCCAGCGATCTTGGAATGGTAACACACTTGCTGGGCTGCCCTGGGCAGCTAAGGGCTTTTTCCAGGTCCTCCATTGCACCCTTTTTCTTTTTCAGCTTTTTTACAAGTGCATCCACTGCCTTTTCTGCCCATTTCTCCTCCTCATCTCCCTGCTTCCAGCCGAGCAGACGTTTGACTGCAGGACTTGTAAAGGAGAAGAGACTGGACATGGAGGTCATGGTGGAGGCTCTAGTGGACAACAGGGGAAAACTCTGTGGTGGATAGTTACTCCAGGTCTGTCCAAGGGGTCTACAAGTCCCCTGTAGATTATATAGTGTGTTAGTATTTGCTCAACACACACACAAAAGAAAAGAAAGAAAGAAAAAAAAAAAAAACTTGAGTGTGTGAATGCAAGTGTGTGGGAGTATAAGAAGCCAACTGATGAGGAGTGGAGTAGAGGAGAGGAGACTTTAGCCTTGTCTGACCAAGGACAGGAAGCAGGGGAGGGAGGGGAGTCAACAAGCAGGACGCAGCTGCTGCTGCTCAGGAAGAGCCCTGGAGCAAGCTGTCCGGAGTTGGGTCACCACCACCAATGGAAGGGGGGGGGGGGGGGTGTCGGCAGCAGGAGCTGAAACCAGAACCTCTGTTGAATTGACTCGTAGCAGGTCTCACCTGTGCTTGAGGACAGGCTTAGAAATAAAATATTGTCCCCTTCTCTTCACAAACTCCCAACTTCTGTAAAGGAAGGGCTATCAAATCAATAGAGTACTCTGCCCCACCAGACCTGTGCAATACAGAAATGAGAACAAAAAGATCAGTAATGTCATTATTTACATAGATAAATTAACAAGCATTCAAAACATTTTGAAATGACAGCACAACTCATTTATTTTTAAAAAGCGGGTGACAATCGTTCTTAATCAAAAGATAGATTTGTCCCCTTTTTGAAACAGCACATTTTTTCCATAATTATCCTCAGTCTTACCGAAATTGAGAAGAGCATCTATCAACCACAGCAACACGACACAACAAGCTACACAATATGCAATATTAAATCACCATCTCAAAACTTTACAAAACATTTGCATAAGGTCTCAGATGATTTTCCCTACAAACTACTGTTTACACCTACTACATCAGTGAGTGTTTTAAGCACATTATGAAAAAACCATGATGTAAGATTTTTAAATTAATATCAGGCAGTCCCAGCAAGCAGACAGTCAAACACATATAGCTTGCAGCAGTGATTGCTTGGGAGTTTATGAAACAGGCCCTAGTTGAAAAGATGTGACCACAAAGAGCTCCTTCCTCCCTCATCCCATCTCTGTCCTGATCCCTCCCAGCCAGCACACAGCTGTCCAACAGCACTGCACCCACTTCCACCGCTCATTGTTCTACAATCACATAAAAGCAGAGGAACACCTCCTTAAATAGGACATAGAGGCATACCCAAAATTACCGCCTTGTAAATGTTGAGTTTTTTTCCCCAACAGTAGTTGTTTCCTATTAGGCTGACAAGTCTGAGACCCTGATGCAACGAGGCCTCTTAATCAGCAATGATTCATCAATTCATTGTTGGGTGAGCAATGACAAGATTTCAACATAAGAAAACATCTGATCTGACAAACAAGCAGATGTCCTTTGATCAACAAAGCCCAAAGCTGATTTGAATCTCAGTGACTAATCTTTCAAATAAAGATGATCATCTCTACAAACTGATAATGGCTCACACTGATAGTTCTTGATGTTTTCACCATCAAAGGCTTAAAAATCACATCAAGCCTGAAGACACTTTTTAAAAGTCACACATTTAATGGGGGCTGGTGTGGAGAACTAAAGCCGATTTACTCAGCAATGCTTAAATTAGCCTGAACCAAGTTTAAAGATAATATAAGCATATTACTAACACAATTTATATGTTGAAAAATGTGTACAACGACAGTCTGGCTATTTGTATGGCTGCTGTAGACGACGATTTTTAACTGCTCAAGGCACAGCAATTGGCAAAAGCAAACCCGAGGTGGTAAACACTTCAGTAGTAGTTTAAAGGAAGAATACTAACGTTATTGTAATACTACTTGCAAAATCACTGGCCTGCATAAGTACTTGTTTATCACAAACTCAATTTCTTCTGAGGTACATTAATGACCAATGTAAACAGTAATTTCTTGAAAGGTCCACCAATAGATGTGACATTGAAAAATCTGGTACGACCCACTGCTTTCTATATGAAAAGCTTGGCAATGTGGAACAGCGATCCGCTGAGTAGTAAGCACCCCCACCCCGGGACAGAGAGCAAAGATATTCAGAAAGACGCATCTATCGTTGGACAAATCCCTAAACAGTTGTAAAAAAAAAACAACAACATGTTTTTCTCCTCTAATCGGCTATATTAAGATAAGGTCATAATATAACACAATGCTTCGGTGGCATTAGCTAACCTTGGTATGTAGCAAGCTAAAGTAAATGTAGCATTTGCTACCTGGCTGAGCTACTGCTAACAACTTAGTAAACGTAACGGCAGAGTGAGGCACCTCATAACATCTACTACTGCCAATTTTAATGTTCTTAACATTTTAAGACGACGTTTCCTCTACAATATACAACTTCATGAGCCAAACATTTCTACCTACTAACGGTGAGCCTGAGTTAACTCAGCCTTCCTCCTCCTCTTCGCAGAAACTTTCTGAACTCCTCAGCCGAAGTGAAGCGAAGCTAAACTAAGCTAAGCTAAGCTAAGCTAAGCGAGGCGAGGCTAGGCTAGGCTAGGCTAGGCTAACTGCTCGCCCAGCCCTTCGAGGGAAAGTGGCAAGACCCTGGTCAGCGCAACCCACTGATGTAGCTCACAGGAGCTGAATTCTGCTATTTTACGTGAACGGTGATTTAATCACATACCTTTCACCAATACGCGCGAAGTCTGAAAATAAATTTTCTTGCGAATATTTAAACCTCAGTTCCCACTTTCTCAAAGATTTCCTCCTGTTTTGCACCACTTCTTCCCCCTTCTCCCCGTGCCATGTTCTCCTGCTCCTGAAGACAAGTAGGCTGGAAAGGCGGAGTAAATATCACTCCGCAGTACTAACAAACTAGTGCTCTCTTTAAAATTACAACTTATGCGGATTTTACTACCTATTGCCTAAAACATACCACAAATCACCGACTGTGACCACTGTTTTATACTCTGTTCCAAAGACAGGCCTTTTAATAGTTAACTTTTCCATGCAAAGTATCGCTTTCCTTGCGCATAAATCAGAAAATGTTCGAGGGAGCACAGTTGGTCCACATTTGACAGTCGCAGCTACACTATCGCGCTCATGGGCGTCAAACATAAGTTGAAGAGCTGAACCTGTAACAAAACAGACATATTATGGGGTCTTTAAAATAGTTTTTTGTGTATACGAAGTTGGAAGTCTTACGGTGGTCGTGCTGCGGCTCTGGGACGTCTTGCAAGCTGTTGGCTCCACTCAGTCTGGGGCCACTGCTGTGGTTTGTGTATGTTGTCCTCTGTAGTCCCTTGTTCGTCTTTCTGACCGTTCCCGCGTCCCTAATCTGTTTATCTGAATTAATCAAACTAATAATTAGTTGCCCCCCCCCCCCGAGTCCAGATTCTTCACACAATGTTCAGATTATAACTGAAGCGGTGTCCATGTTCACCCACCAGTGGGCAACCTGCGCTCATCTTTGTGCTGGGGTGGGGGCATATTTACAACACCTCTTTGTACTGCCATGCTCAATCACACCTAATTCTGTTGATTTCTTCTCTGAAGTGTTTGCCTCTCCTACACCATGCAGCCATTTATGCAACTGTAATGGTGAATAGGCTAAACAATGTAGTGTTTTCGATGGATTGTGAAACTCATTCAATTATATTATATGTGAAACATTTGCTTGATTTTCCATATATGCAGGTGCATCTTCAGTTCAATTAAAGAAGTGAAACTCATAGATTCATTGCACACAGACTCGATATATTAAAGCTGTTTATTTTGATTTAGATCATTCTAACTAACAGCTAATGAAAATCCAAAATTCAGTATCTCAGAAATTTAGAATAAAAAAAATAATTTTTAACACGGGAATGTTGGACTACCGAAAAATATGCACATGTACAGCACTCAGTATTTTGTCAGGGCTCCTTTAGCCTGAATTACTTCAGCAATGCGGCCTGGCATGGAGGCGATCAGTCTGTGGCTCTGCTGAGGTGTTATGGAAGCACAGGTCAGAATGGGGCCTTCAGCTCTTCTGTGTTGTTGGGTCTGGTGTCTCACATCTTCCCTTTCACAATACCCAAAAAATTCTCTATGGGGTTTAGGAAAGTTCAGGAAAGTTTGCTGGCCAATCAAGCACAGGGATGCCATGGTCCTTAAATGAGGTATTGGTACTTTTGGCAGTGTGGACAGGTGCCAAGTCCTGCTGGAAAATGAAATCAGCATCTCCTTAAAGCTGGTCAGCAGTGGGAAGCATGAAGTGCTCTAAAAATTCCTGGTAGAAGGCCGCGCTGACCTTGGACCTGATAAAACAGGGGACCAGCAGCAGCAGATGACATGACTCCCCAAACCAACACCGACTGTGGAAACTTTACACTGGACATCAAGCAACTTGGACTCTGGGACCTTGATTTCCAAATGAAATGCAACATTTACTTTCATCTGAAAAGACTTTGGACCACTGAACAACAGTCCAGTCCTTTTTGTCCTTAGCCCAGGTAAGACACCTCTGACGTCTGTGGTTCAAGAGTGGCTTGACACAAGGACTGCAACAGTTGTAGCCCATGTCCTGGATACGTCTATGTGTGGTGGCTCTTGAAGCACCGACTCCAGCTGCAGTGCACTCCTTGTGAATCTCCCCCAAATTGTTGAATGGGCTTTGTTTCACAATCTCTCAAGGCTGCAGTTATCCCTGTTGCTTGTGCACCTTGTTCTACCACATTATTTCCTTCCATTCAAATTTCCATTACTGTGCTTGGATACAGCACTCTGTGAACAGCCAGCTTCTTTCCCTCCTTGTGCAGGGTGTCAATGATCATCTTCTCTGACAACTGTCAAATTGGCAGTCGTCCCCATGATTATGTGGCCTACTGAACCACACAGAGAGACCATTTAAAGGCTCAGGAAACCTTTGTAGGTGTTTTGAGTTAATTAGCTGATTAGAATGTTACACCATGAGTCTCCAATATTGAACCTTTTCACAATATTCTAATTTTCTGAGATACTGAAATTTGGGTTTTCATTAGCTGTAAGTTATAATTAAAATTAAAAGAAACACTTGAAATATATCAGTCTCTGTGTAATGAATTTATAGGAGTTTCACTTTTTGAACTGAAATACTGAAATAAATCAACTTGATGATAGCACAGACCGGGACAGAAAAAGACTCAATAAGCTGGTCAGGAGGGCCAGTTCTGTCCTGGACTGTCCACTGGACTCGGTGGAGGAGGCGGGTGAGAGGAGGATGTTGCCCAAGCTGACATCCATCATGGACGATACCTCACATCCACTGCATCAGACAGTGAAGGCGCTGAGCAGCTCCTTCAGTTGAAGACTGTTACACCCTCCGTGTAGGAAGGAGCGGTACCGCAGATCTTTCATTCCCACCGCTGTTAGATTGTACAACCAATCAGTCTAACAAACTCAATTGTGCACATAGAGGTTTTCATGTTAGCTTATCTTGTGTAGTTTATTTTATTTTAGACATATTATGTATAGCATTCTCATTTGTAAATATTTGTAAAATGTTTAATCTCTGCACACATTTTTCACACTTTTTATTTTTCAGTTTGCACCTTACTGTTGTCCTGTAGCTGTGGTAAGAATTGAATTTCCCCACGGTGGGATCAACAAAGAATTATCTTATCTAATTTGTTGAGATGCACCTGTATTGACATGATCTATCATTCCAAAGTGAAGATGAAAAGTGTGTCCACAAAATGAGGCAGCATTTATCACACATCAGGCTGAGCTTCAATGGATTCAGCTGAAGCTTCTCTGTTCATGGAATTTTTTTAATATAGTAAACATTGAGCTTTACTAAGTCAACATAGGACACCAGACCACGTGTCACAGCCCTGATCTATAGTAGGCCTACTACAGGAAAAACTACACAAGACTACACAAGCTTAGGTTCTGGTTTATTTTGAAGCTCAAGTCAGTGCAGTCAAATAAAACACAAAATGTTGCATGCCACAAGAAAACATTATTTGTTGTAAACAATCAAAATATTGTCTTCAGTAATTCAAATGTGCTTATTACAGGTTGACAATGACAACTGGTCATCTGTACAGTTACTCCTGCACCTGGCCAGCATTTGGTCCTTGCTATGAGAAGAAAGGTTTACATTCCAGCCTGTTATTCAGTGCCACAGTACAGTTGCACTGCAACACTTGATGTGATTAAATATCCACACCAAACAGTGATTCTGGAAATTGCACTTATTGCATTGATGTAAAAAAAAAAAAAAAAAAAAAAAAATTCACATACAGTTTTGTAAAGGTATGAAGGTATGGAGCCTCTACAGGAGCAACCCAAAAAGAACACTCCCCCTAAAATGCACATTAATTTTATTCCTTGTCTACAATTTAGTTGAGAAACTAAACTATTGTTCACCAAAGGTGACAAACTCCCCTCTAAGGACCATCATCAAAGGACTGATGAGTGATGGTAGTGAATACATTTTTGTGTCAATCTAACAAAAAGCTTTTAAGAATTCATGTGAAAACTACCAAAGGTCTTGCTAAATAAAAGCATTTAAAGTATACAGTTACAAAGTTACATTGCTCCAAAAACTGCTCATTGGTACGTCATGAAGCATGTGATTTGGTGTATTTCTAACCAATGTGACTTATTTAGTGAGTAATCTCAGAATTTGAATTATCACACTCCCATTTCCCCACACATTGTTACATTATTACAGTCAGTAATACAAACTTTGAGACCCTGAATAAACAGAATTAATAATCCAATATAATTATATTATCCAGCACAATCAACAATTTCCTATAAATCTGGTACGTTTTATTATTTAACTTTGTCATTTTTGTTGTTAAACCATAACCACTCTGGTCTTTAGTGACTTACACATTCCAGACATCACCAAGGGTTGGGTCTGATGTGCATACTAATATAACACAGTTTAAAAGAGAAAATTTAGTGTTGACTGTGACTGACAGTCACAGCCTGTTAACGACACAAGTCTTCTGCTTACTTCAAAACTCAGAAACACACTGTTCACATCACTTCCTGTTCATAGGAGGATTTTTTTTTTACTGGAAAGCTATACCCTGCACTTTGTGATCAGAAGAGGCGATGAGTAACACTGATAAATGGACAGGAAGCTGAATGCATGGTTGTACTTTCACCACAGACCAATATAAAGTACATTTTGTTTTGAGAAATGTCACAGTATATTCAGAGACCTTTCCAAAGCTGATGGAGGACCAGGGTGCCTGATCTGTAGAGTGCTCCACTGGGAGTTTAAATGGTTTCAGAAGAAATGAACTCTGCCACCTGCTTGTATGTTGCATCCATTAAAATGACTGTGCCACACAAACTTAACCAAGTCATTAGTTCTACTTGCTCTTTGACTCATTCTGTCCTCGGATTTAAGGTAATATAATTTACTCGTTGTCATTTCCCAAAGCTGAAATTAAGTTGTGCAGTATGCATTTAAATAGATAAATACATTCAACATCAATTGAAAAGGTTTATTGCTTTGTTTGTTCTCAGCTAAGTCATATTTTGGGAATTATAAAGCAGTGCCAGCTTTTAGAAAAATGCACTGTACAATAAACAGGTTTTGGTGGATGAGCATACAGTAATCTAAACAGTGTCTAAACTAAATATGGATTCCTCCAGTGGGATATGAGCCTCTAAACCAAAGTAGTGGTGAGTTATGATAGATCACAAAGAAACACACACAATGCAGTGTAAAAATTAGAGGTCTAGCCCCATCAACAGGTTTGTAGCACACATATATAGGACCTCTAGTTAAAGTTATAGTTCACGGTTGTACAATATTGTCACAGTTAAAAAGGCAAAATTTGTTTTTTTCCAACTTCTCTTCTTAGTAGAGTTTAAATCTACTGGATTTTTAACTTATATTTCAGATTTGTCATTTCTATTGCAATGTGACTTTGAATCGATTTAGATGCTGTATGTACTTCTCTTAAATTACTTGGGTCTTGTGCTTTAGGTATGTTTAATAGAATAAAATTAATACAGACCCAGCCTGAAGTATCACTATAAAAATGACAACATAAATATAGGAATTTATATCCAGCAACAGCTAGTAGGACTGGTTAATATGATTGTTTTGGTAAAAGTCAACTGTATCAAATCCCAGCTTTATTAGATACTCAACGCATAGTGGTTCTTACAGTAAATGTAATTGATGCCCAAGACATTTCTTATATCTTTTTTTTTTTTTTTTTTTAATACTTAGGCTCAATCTAACAATAATGTTATTTTTTTATAGAAAACAGTGATGTACAGTGATTAAAAATTATATGAGGATGGGTCTCTTTTCCTGAAGCTGGTAGCGGTGATTTTTGTTTAAGAGGAGACTGTCTCCAATTATGTTCCACCTGTGCTGTAGATTCAGCCCTTTCTCCTCTGTATTTTAATTTACATGAACAGCTTAATAATTAGCTATGCACCAGTTTGGACTCGTGACATATAGTATGCTCTGTACTTAAACCTATGAATGATACCAAAACATCACTAACTGCAGCTTCTTTCATTCACTAAAGAAAATATGTGTATTAACAAACACGACACTACTCAGCATATCATTACAAAAGGACAGTGAAGGTGTTTTCATGCTTGGCCTTTTTTTTCCCTTTAGAAACAAGGCTGTTAATTTAAAAGAGGCTGATACATTTAATCCAAAATGAAACGGTTAAACCAATTTCTTATCGGGTACCTTTTCTGTAAAAAAACTACAGAAAATAATTTGAATTAGACTTTACACAGTGTTTTTCATTTGATGGGTCCCATGTTGACAGTGCTATGTTGTTATATATCAGACCTCCCCAAACAGGAAAATCCACTCATGGTTGGAGCGGGGCCACTGCAATGGGCAGTTTTGTTGTGAAAGATACATGAGGGTGCTGTTGCTTCACGACATGCTGTGCACTGAGGCGTACAGTAACTAGCATTTATATGTATTAGCCAAAATGCTAGATGATAACATCGCCATCAACACCTTCAAGCAACTGAAGAAACAATCCTGGGTCCAGGCTGAAATGTGGAAACAGTTACTGGATTAATATAGTATACCGATTCATCAAAACTGTTTAGGCTAATGTTTTACCTTTTTCCATCAGAAAACGTCTGGAATTCAGTTCCTTTTCTTCCATCATGCAACAACTTTAAACCAAGGGGCAGAGCTGATATACAGAGACTACAATCAGAGGGAGGGCCCTGTCTACATTCATGTTACAGGTCTTAATGCTAAAATTCAGATGTTTTTTTTTTTTTTTAAACCAGGTGTGATCTTTAGTGATTGACGATTCACATTCATGTGTGAAAACTTTTGAGGTCATAAACTGTCATGTGTGCGCTGATTTAACTGATAGGTGAGCAGCATGAGTAAGAAAACATCACATTAAAAAATATGTTTCTTCCAGCTTGGCTTGAACAGAAGCATCTCCACAAATGTCCAACATATCTGAAACTTCTACATCTCTCACTGCTGCTGCTCTCCTCATTGTTTATATTTACCTGTCTGCGAGGGTGCCTCGCTGCATGACGACGACAAGCGATATGTGCAAGTGAAATGATGTGATGTTAAAAACAAACAGAAAACAAACAAACAAAAAAAAAAAACAACAACATGAATTCCAATCTGACCGGTCACTTGGCCAGACACGCGGCATGAATCGGATCGAGGACCACACATGCAAGTTGCTCATCTGTGTCATTTCAACTGTAATCTGAATGATGTACCTTTTGAGATGAAGAGCATACTCTTCATCTCAAAAGGTTTCCGTAATTTTCTTCCAACATTAAAATACATGCCATCATACTCTTGACATTACCACTGAACAAGGTGCTCAGAGCTGTATTTGGTCCTCACACATGGCCACTTTCCCCACAACTAGTGAAATATGTTCATTTCCATTAACGAATATAATACACAGCTATTAGAGCAGTTTCAAATTTAGAGCAGCATGGGAACTTATTGGTTTGTGTCTGACGACCTGGGCAATGGCTGTTGAAAATAAGCTCTTACTGAACAATGTGTCAAATAGTAATAGATGTAACTAATCAGTTACAATGCATAAAAGATTCAGCTAATTTCCAAATGAAGGCACTGAAAAATGAGCATTTAATAAGATCATCACTACAATATATTGTAGTATGCAGATCACAACATATTCCTGGAGCATCAGAGTCTCATATTACAGAATATGAAGAGCAAGTAAGTACGTGTCCATTTCAGGAGGGCAAAAGCTGGTGAGCTAATATGAAAGGGGCACCACAAACGTCTCCTTTGGTGCTGGACACTATCTGTCCTGGCTGTCCAACCTGAGGCCACAGTCTGAGGCGCCGTCAGAGGGGGTGTCTAGGACGGGATTGACAAACCCCTCAAACTCAGTTTCTGCATTGTCCTCTGGGTGGGTACTCACAAAATCGTTCTCCCACTCCAGTGCACCGGAATCCTCGGAGGCTGAGGTCGGGCCGCTGTGAATCTGATTTCCACCGGGCCTCAGGGCTGCACGCAAGATGTCCTCCTCGGTCCGAGACCTCTCCCAGGCTGGAAATGTTCGATTGATTCCTAAAGTGCACGGACATGAGCTTTTATTTTGACAACATTAGTAGCTGAAGAAAAGGCTACAGGCCGTGAGTTGCTGCTGACTTGTTTTACATTTGTTTGTTAAATATTAGCATGGGGCCTTTGAGGAAGGTTGGCACGTGAGATGTACTCTATGCATTGTGCGCAAATGGTCTGCTGATCCTTCCACCCTCACCCCCTGCTCTTTGCTGCAGTGTTACTGAAAAACAGAATCGATCTAGGCTGAGAAATAACTGGAGTCCTGGTTGGAGGTAGAGGAAGCCCTGATTTAGTCCCTCACTGCATTCAAACCTCTAAAGAAAGTCACATGAATGTTTGGTGGACCTGTGATTTCTGACAGGCTAACCACTGCTTTGTATTATAAGAACAGTCAAACAGAAGACCTAAGAGGAAAATCAACTGCTCAGTAAAACAAATCTTTCTAGTCTCACTGAAAAAGTAACCTCTCACCTTCCTCATCCTCCCATTCTAGATCCAGTGAGGTGCCATCATCATTGGTGGAGCGGGTCTTAGTGGTAAAATCCCAGCTGCACTCTGTGTTGGGAGTCACCACGTTTGTGTCAGAGGGAAGTCCTGGAGACAAAGAGCACATGTGACTTGTATACATTTTTTGATAAACAATATAACATGGCCTATTTATTTACACAGATGCTGTATACCTGTATATAATTAACGGCATTGTAATTAAAACTAGAGGGTTCACTCACTGTTGCTCCTGAAAGCCTCAGACTGGGCTTTTACATTCTGGAGGTAGACATCAAATACCTCCCCAGAGGTTAGTCTGAAAGACAGTGACATTCAGCTGTAAGAGCATTCACACACAGCACTGGAGAAAAACACAAAACTGCACAACATTGGCTGGGCAGACACATATAAGTGAAAAAAAAAAAAAACACCTGTCCTTTAACATCTGTCAACCTGAAAATAAAAACCCTGCTTGGGTTTTTATTTAAAACTGTTTCAAACACTTGGAAGAGATGAAAATGTAAGATCTGCCAACAAATGGCAAAATCACACAACCGAGGGGCTAGCAGACACTCACTCACTCCTTGAAAACACACCCACAAATCTACTGAAATGTATAAGGAATGTTATGATTGCATTTTGTCCTCAGCACAACAACAATGCAGTTGTCTGATGAAGCTGAGTTACTCACTTTCTTTGCTGATTTTCACCAGCAGAGCCATCTGCTTTCCCCCGTGTTCTCTGGGCCGACAACTGCTAACAAAAACACCACAGATCAAGAAAATCCTCATATCTTCATATAACTAACATACAGACTATAAGAATCATTTAATGATTTTGGTGCTGTAAAGAAAAAGTGAGCATGTGTCAAAAAGCAACAACAGAAGCGGTGGAATGTGGCATGAAAATAAAGAAACCTCATCGAGAAGGTGTCTGATTTGTTTAACAATCGCTTTTCCATCATATCACACAATTATAAAAATATTTTCAGACCCTTCTGTAAAACAGTACAGGAAATGTGGATCCATGATACTGGCCCAAATTCTTCATTCAATTCTATTCTATTAGTCCAAACTACTCTATTCACAATTCTTAATGTGACTGTGGGAACTGCAATGACCAGGCTAAATAATGGTATTTTCCTCATTTCATTGCTTGTACTCAGGAATTATTTCCAGTTCTTTGTATTGGCACTTTAGTCTTTTAATATCATATATCATTTATTTGGATATTATGCGTCATCTGTCAGGTTATAGAATTTGCTAATTCTTACATATTTTGATTAGATTAATTAGAAAACATGAGATAAAGGTGATGGTTGGCTAAAGTTTTCAAGATATTTCACAATAAAGATTTATTATTATTTTCTATACACATGCAAATATATTTGCCTACAATATCTATCAATAAAAAGATACATTTATAATGATTTGTGTAGCACCATTCTCATTGCTGTATCACATTTTGCAGAAAAGTTACAGAGCATAATTGCACACCAACCTCCGAATTTTAAATTATTTTGACCTGACACTATATCTTGGAACCTGGAGCCAAATTAACACTCAGGACTCCATTTCTCTTTATTATTGACCCAATTCTGGTCAAATTGAGCTTCTTTAATTTCTGAGGCTTTCTCTTTGGAGACCATTGTAATAGGAATGCTAACAAGTTGTTAGCACTATAAGCACTGACAGATAATAACATCCCTGACTGGATGGGACGTTTTAGCCAAGCAGTAAGTCAGAACTTGCAGAAGGGAGCGCTCAGCTGCCGTCTCACCTCCTTCATTTTTCGTTCACGTGCCAACCTTGCGGTCTCACGCTGGGCAGCATTTCTAGCCTCCTCTTCTAGCCTTAACTTCTCCTCTTGTGCCTCTAACTGAGCAGAAACAACAAAATGAAACAAACACAAAGCACAGAAAAGAAAATTACAAAAACAGAAAAAACAACGCAGCAAATTAAAAATAAGCAAAAAAAAAATCTGGTCTTAAACGTAAAATGAAATAATGGGGGTTGGTTACTTAATAAAGAGAGATGCTCTTTTGAATTGTGTCTTACCTCTGCTTGTAGTTTCTGGTCTATCAGGATCTGCTTGTCTGAGATTGCAGCATAGCGGTGTTCTCTGAGGTGCTTGATCTCATCTTCACTGATAGGCCTAATAAAACAACAACAAAGCATGAAGCTAAAGGTAAATTACTTTTTTTTTTTTTCTGCTAAAGAATATTCATGATAATTTTTTTTACAGTTAAACAAGATCTTTTACCTGGGACAGGACTGTGGGCTCTCTCCCTCCCACTACAATGCAATAAACACAAGATGTGACTGTACAGTATTGAATTCCAGTGTAAAACACATTTAGTCTTCTAGTCTGAGACAGGGGGGGACAATAATCAAATTACTCCATGAAAGGAAAAAAAAAAAAACTGATGGGTGTGCAGTGGCAGCACCCATCAGGAGGACAGCTCTCAGAGGAAATTCTGGTGTGAAACACAACAGGAAAAATATCCTGGGAGTACCATCACAACACAGCTTTTAATTAGACAATATATGTTATAAAACACTTACTCAGATTTTTACAACATAATGGACCCTAAGGTAACTGTTTCCATAAACTTATTTGGGTACTGAAAAACAATCATATCAACAGAAAGAAGATTAGGCTTACCTCATCACTCTCTACCAGATTTTCAAACTGGAAAATTTAAAAAATAAAATCACTTTTAGACTAATAAAATCACACACTCCACCACTCAAACAAGAAGGCAAACACTAGTAAGTGTAACAGTCATACCTCTATTGTATAATGTTCCCCTGTGGTACCACTTCGGAAATATTTTGACCTGTAAACACAAGAACATGAACACACTGCCCAAAAAAAAACCCAAAAACAAACTAAAGCACTTCTAACACACAGAGTGTTTGCCACCAAACTAAATGACAGCTAAAACCTGTTCTGAACGGCTGCATTTTACACACAAGAACTGCACAGTGATTACACCAATATACAGTGATTACACCAATATAAACCCGATATGTTTGTTTGTGAAAATCTCAGCTGTTTGGAGATAAGGACATCAAATAATTCATGCACTCTATGCTAATATTAAGATAATTTGTCATTGTCCGAATTACTTCCCCTGTTTGTATGGATGTGACGTGGGCAATGCATGGCTAATGTATGCATAGACACTGTACTGATGTACAGATACTGTAGTGTACTCAATATGATTTAACAGTTTTCTCAGATACTGTATTTTTTACTTAAACCTGTAACAGCTTCAAATGAATCCCCCTGGCTGTAAACAATACCAGTGTCTTTAAAGTAGAGTATGCTAAATTATTAGAATCAATTCTGGAGAAGCTCTTATTAGATAATATTGGAATATTAACCATTTCATTAGCACTGCCTCTAGAAACATGTCAACAGAAAGAGAAATTCTGTGTTGTTTTTGGACGGGCAGAAACATTTCAAAGGTGGAAATAAAAGGCCTAATATGTTTATGATATAGGATACAGCAAGGGTTAGATTTTTTAATGCTGCTCCCTGTCTATGAAGCTTTGGGCAGCCAATTGTTCAGGTTGATTTTTGCCATTTTTAAAATGATCAGCATTTGCTGATAGTTGAGCATATTAAGCCGATTAACAGGCAGGCACACCTGTGGGCAGGCCAGCGTTGTTGTAGGGCCTGTGTGACACTGTGTCAACCAAATCACCAGGTCAGTGGCTGTGGCCAAGTGGACAACTAACTTTGAAAGCCAAGTGGACAACTAACTTTGAAAGAACATTGTGGGAGAAAACAGTAAGGCTTAAATGCTTATTTCTCAAAACCACATACATTTAATTAATCAGATATAAACTATTACTTTTAGACAGAAAATGGAAATAATTTCAGGCTACTTTGGAACTGTAACATTATTAATAGTGCACCTCCAACCAGCTGTAGTTCACAGGATGGGTAAAAGATATAAAACTCAATAAAACCCAATAAAAGAAATTTAGCCCAAATAGCCATCGGCTGCCCTGATTTGCAAAGATTGGTATCAGCAACATCCATAGAAAAACCCTTATCAGTTGACAGCCTCAAATACAAAATGTCTGCAATACAACAGGCCTAATTCTGTCTTTTGGTTGAAGCCTTAAAGTATGTTGCACACTGGCTACACCCAAAAAGTGATGTCAGCGCAGGAAGCAGGAAGCAGCTATCCTGACTTAACTCAAAGTCAACCAATTGATCTAAAGTGGTCAGCCTCCTGTGCATGACAAATTGAAAGCAAATTCATTTTTTTGTTTGGCTTCATTACTGTGAAAAAAAAAACGGCTCTATATTACTCATTTTACAATGCTATTGGGAACAGGCAAATTAGACATTTTACACATTCATAATGAGCTGCCAATCCCAGGAATATCTTATAATTTTCCGCTACTGTTTATCAGCTCCAACAGGTAAAATCAGATCAGACTAAGTTTAACCCTAAATCAGGAGCCATACTCAGCAAATAGCAGCAAAAACCAGAGACCCAACATCTGTATCAGCGCTAAGGTTAGAAATAAACACTGACAGACAGTCGGTCTCTATAAATCAGCAGCCAACATGGGTCTACAGCAGCCTCTGGTCTCCTTAATGAACCCCAGACTGGTAACTGGGGTGGGGTCTTGACTCCTGCTGGACCCCACAGATACTTCCCACTACATCACCGGCTGGCCTTGATTCCGCGGCTACAACAAAAAATCAGACTAACAATTACACACTCAGCTGTCAGATAGTCCTGTGGGACATACGGTGGAGCTGGTTGTCGCTGACCGATGTTAGCTAACGTTAGCAGTAGCCGGAGCTGCTGGCTCACGTTATGCTTCCTTGCTGCAGCTAACTCAGCCTACCCAGCCACAGCCAGGCTTCACCTACCCGCCTCCTCTCTGGATCCTGCTGGCCTCTCTCCTGAACAGCCCAACACAGTATGCCCAGCAGTTACCCATCGCATTGTCAAATAGGGCTATTATCTAGCTGTCTAGCTAGTGTAATCCTCTGACAGCTGCTGGTGCAACGATGTAGGTAGGTGCATCTCTAAGTCCAGTCCCCTTCTCTCCCACTTCCTCCGCCTCCTTCTTCCTCTCCGGTTCATCAATGAGCACGCGGACATGTTCCACACCGCCACCTGCTGTCGACTTACTGTCATAAATCACTATGACCCTGGTCAAAGCTGAGGCAAGACTTGAAAACATTTGATTATAGTGCCTCTTAAATTTCAAAGATGAAATACAATAAAGAAAATAAGTCCTGGTAATTTATTTAGTGTTTGATAAATTGATCTTTAAAGAATTCAGATGTAACCATGCGTAGGATTTCTGAGTGTGAACACTGGGTCCACTCATTTCTTCTTTTCCTTTGGGCTGCTCCCTTCAGTGGTCACCACAGCGAATCATCTGCCTCCATTTAACCCTATCCTCTGTATCCTCCTCACCCACACCAACTATCCTCATGTCCTCCTTCACTACATCCAAGAACCTCCTCTTTGGTCTTCCTCTAGGCCTCCTTCCTGGCAGCTCTAACCTCAGCATCCTTTTACCAATGTATTCACTGTCCCTCTTCTGAACAGGTCCAAACCATCTCAATCTGGCTTCCCTGGCTTTTTCTCCAAAACATCTAACATGAGCTGTCCCTCTGATGTCCTCATTCCTGATCCTATCCATCCTCGTCACTCCCAGAGAGAACCTCAACATCTTCAGCTCTGCTACCTCCAGCTCTGCCTCCTGTCTTTTTCTCAGTGCCACTGTCTCTAAACCAGACAACATTGCTGGTCTCACCACTGTCTTGTCCACCTTTCCTTTCATTCTTGCTGACACTCTTTTGTCACACATCACACCTGACACTTTCCTCCACCCGTTCCAACCTGCTTGCACATGTCTCTTCACTTCTTTTCCACACTCACCGTTGCTCTGGACTGTTGACCCTATGGTACTTAAAATCCTCCACCTTCTTCACCTCTACTCCCTGTAACCTCATCGTTCTGCTTGAGTCCCTCTCATTTACACACATGTACTCTGTTTTACTGCAGCTAACCTTCATTCCTCACCTTTCCAGAGCAAACCTCCACCTCTCTAGATTTTCCTCCACCTGCTCCCTGCACTCACTACAGATGACAATGTCATCTGCAAACATTATGGTCCACGGAGATTCCTGTCTAACCTCATCTGTCAGCCTGTCCATCACCACATCAAACAAGAAGGGGCTCAAAGCTGATCCTTGGTGCAGTCCCACCTCCACCTTGAAATCCTCTGTCACCCCTACAGCACACCTCACCACTGTCTTACAGCTCTCATACATGTCCTGCACCACTCGAACATACTTCTCTGTCACTCCAGACTTCCTCATACAAAACCACAGCTCCTCTCTCGGCACCCTGTCATAGGCTTTTTCCAAATCTACAAAGACCCAATGCAGCTCCTTCTGGCCTTCTCTGTACTTCTCCATCAGCATTCTCAAAGCAAATATTGCATCTGTGGTTCTCTTTCTTGGCATGAAATCATACTGCTGCTCACAAATGCTCACATCTGACCTCAGCCTAGCCTCCACTACTCTTTCCCATAACTTCATTGTGTGACTCATCAGCTTTATTCCTCTGTAGTTTCTACAATTCTGCACGTCTCCCTTGTTCTTAAAGATGGGCACCAGTACACTTCTCCTCCATTCCTCAGGCAGCCTCTCACTCTCCAAGATCTTGTTAATGGCCTAGTCAGAAACTCTACTGCCACCTCTCCAAAACACTTCCATACCTCCACAGGTATGTCATCAGGACCAACTGCTTTTCCACTCTTCATCCTCTTCAACGCCTTCCTCACTTCATCCTTTACTGATCTTTGCTATTTCCTGCTCCACAACAGCCACCTCTTCTACTCTGTGCTCTCTAACATTTTCCTCATTCATCAACTCTTCAAAGTATTCCTTCCATCTTTCCATCACACTTGTGGCACCTGTCAACACATTTCCATCCCTGTCCTTAATCACCCTGACCTGCTGCACATCCTTCCCATCTCTGTCTCTCTGCCTCACCAAACTGTACAATCCACCTCTTCCTCCTTAGTGTAACTTTCGAATTTAAAATGATGGATCATGCAGCGTTTGGAAGAAAATTCCACTACAGCAGATGTTTATCCGACAACGCTGTTAATAAATTTAAGAAAATGATTCCATCTTTATTTACATCTATGCCAAGTATAAACACAGTGGAGGGCAGCTGCCTTAATCCTACTCCCTACCAAATTGATCATGTTGTTGACAGCGCTGTAACCTCACTGCGTGAAATGCTTGATTCTGTAGCCCCTCTGAAAAAGAAGTTAGTGAGTCAGAGAAGACTAGCCCCATGGTATAATTTACATATTCGTACCTTAAAGCAGGCATCACGAAGGCTGGAAAGGAAGTGGCGTTCCACAAACTTAGAGGAAATTTTTCTAGCCTGGAAAAACAGTCTACTAACATATAAAAAAGCTCTCCGTAAAGCCAGAACTGCATACTATTCATCACTAATAGAGGAAAATAAGAACAATCCCAGGTTTCTTTTCAGCACTGTAGCCAGGCTGACAAAAAGTCACAGCTCTGTTGAGCCCAGTGTTCCCTTAGCTCTCAGCAGTGATGAATTTATGAGTTTCTTTACAAATAAAATCACAACTATTAGAGATAAAATTCATCAGATGCTTCCTATACCTGCAATAAATGAATCTTCTACTACAGTAGCTCTTGAATCATCTGTAGGACCTCAGTTATGTTTAGACTCTTCTCTCCCATAGATCTCTCTGAATTTACATCAGTAGTTGCTTCATCGAAATCATCAACGTGTCTCTTAGACCCCATCCCGACTAGACTGCTTAAAGGCACCCTGCCATTAATCAACTCATTCTTATTAGACTTGGTAAATTTATCTCTAGTATCAGGCTACGTACCACAGGCCTTTAAGACTGCAGTAATCAAACCTTTACTCAAAAAGCCTAGTCTTGATCCAGGAGTCTTGGCTAATTATAGACCAATATCCAACCTGCCATTTATTTCTAAAATCCTAGAAAAAGCTGTTGCTAAGCAGCTATCAGACCACTTACACAGGAATGAACTATTTGAAGATTTCCAATCAGGATTTAGAGCACATCATAGTACAGAAACAGCACTGTTATTGTCGAAACACTGTATATCGCTGATGTGCAGTTACTGGCCCCACCAACTTGCAGTGTCTATTTGTTGTTTATTGTTGCTGTTCTTTTCTGTCTGCTCTATCCACTCACCCCAACCGGTCGAGGCAGATGGCCGCCCAAACTGAGCCCGGTTCTGCTGGAGGTTTTTTTCTTCCGTTAAAGGGAGTTTTTCCTCTCCACTGTCGCCAAGTGCTTGCTCATAAGGGAATTGTTGGGATTTTAGTTCTAGTTTTAGTTCTTGTAAAGTGCCTTGAGATGATTTGTATTGTGATTTGGCGCTATACAAATAAAATTGAATTGAATTGAATTGAATAGATTCACAGACACATAGATGAATAGGCAGGTAGATACACAGACACACAGATAGATGAATAGACAGGTAGATACACAGACACATAGATGAATAGACAGGTAGATACACTGTGCATTTGCTGATAGTTGAGCATATTAAGCCGATTAACAGGCAGGCACACCTGTGGGCAGGCCAGCGTTGTTGTAGGTCCTGTGGGACACACGGTGGAGCTGGTTGTCGCTGACCGATGTTAGCTCGAGAGGGGGTTGTAGCCAAAAGTGTGGCCTGTCCTGTCGGTGGCACGAGCCATTGCAGGAGCCGCCTCTAGGGGCGCTGTTCCGTGGCCTGTGTGGCCTGTGTGTGGCACGGACCATTGCAGAGACCATCTCTTGGGGTCTGAGTGGCAGCAGTGTGGCCTCTGTGGTCCGTGCCTGGCAGGTGTCTGGTCTCGCTCAAGGATTTGAGGTCCGTGCCATGGTATGTGTGGTCCTGGTGGTTTCTGGCATCTATATAAGTGCATGTTATTGTATTAAAATCACAACACGTCACACTAAGCAGGATTTCCCGGACAGTCCAAAAATAAAATGCAGCATGACTTTCCGAACATATGTAAAGTCTTTCTGGGTTATTTATTTATTTATTTATTTATTTATGTATTTATTGCTTTTCAAATCCTGTCGCGTTGTATGTGAACCACAAGGAGAGAGAATGTCCTTCTCAGAAATCTGTGACTCTTTAGCTCGTAGGTGTAATTACATGCTCCCAGTCCAAGAGGTCACAAGATCTAGTCTTGAGATCTGTTTTTATTCGCGAGCGCATGAGAAAGTATTATAGAAATGTGTTTTATTATTATGTAGGTTTAATATGTAACCCGGTCCACTGGTCAGTGTCGCGGCAGTGTGGCCTGTCTGTGTCATGATCCGCAGTCTGGACGTCCTGTTTGTTTTATTTTGCAGGATCATGACAGGAACCGGTTGGGTTGTTTTCGGTTTTCCTGATTTAATGATTGTTTTCACCTGCGCCTCGTTTTCCCGGCAGGGCTTCTTATACACCTGGTGGTGCCATTGGCATTCGCCAGGTTGTCTGTTACCATACTCTCCAGCGAGGGAGTACACGAGAGACTGGACTCTGCTCTTCCTAGTCGTCTAGGAGCTACGACTAGGATTTTCATTTACCGGCATCCGCCCACAGACACTACAGGAGACCAGGGAAGTACTAGTTGTGCCTAAATGTTCTCCTGTCATTAATACAGACTGGTTTTTGTTTTCCACTGAGCGAAGCGGCTCAGTTCCCTGTGTTTTTGCTTCCCTGTTATCCCGACTGGAGTCGGGCTCATGGGGCGTGTTGAGTGGAACAACGGAGATCCCGCTCGCAGGAGAGTTGTGAAGTATAGCTTTCTGATCTGCATGTTGCCGGATGTTGTTCACTCGACTGACCTAGCTCTTCAGGGACATCTACTGGTTGTATCTAGTCATTTGTCTGTGTGAAATAAAACCCCTTTCCCCTCAGTCCTGTGTCCATGTGTAGTTGAAGTCTCCTCCGTTACCACACCGTGACAGTCTGGCCCGCCCGTGGTCTGAGTGGAAAGGGCCACAACACTAGCTATATTACACAGTATTTTCACATGCTTTCCCCCTTTTGATTGATTGTTACATGACGAAGGTTGTAATGGTGTAGTGATGGACTGAAGTCATTTCAAAGTCATTGTAGGCTAAAAGGTAGTGCAGCTGGTTCGGCTGATAATAAATGTATTATAATATTAAATATAATAGAAATGCAAAAATATAAATAATTCATTCTGAACAGTACACTGGATATTGTGTATCTTTATGTCTATATTTTTACCTGATGATCCTGCTTCACACTCAACCTTTGGTGCACAGGTACAGGAAGTACATGCAGAGACTGTAGAGGGCTGTGTTCACTCTGTGAGCTTTGTTATATAGGCAGGTGTGTCAGCATGGAAGCTGGGCTAAACAGTGACAACAGCTCTATGTTCTTTTTCTACTTTAATATTATATTTATATGATACACATGTCATTCTGCGTTAAGTATTTGCTTCAGACTTGCCCTGCAATACAAGAAATGAACATAGCCACAACTTATTGGTAATAAAAACAAATAACGTAATAAGTAGATCAAATGTCAAAGGATTTTATTATGTTGAAATAAGTCACTATATATCCAGATTTGCAGACACAGAGTGACTGCTTCTGGACAGTCAGCTTTTTAATTTAAATATGCAAAAATAGAACATGCTCTAATAATTTACAAAATTATAAAAACATGGCACTTCTAAAAATAAGAAGGGAAGCTTCTATGTAACAATGCTGTACCCTTAAAAAAACGTATATAACTTTGGGTGACCGGTGGATTTCTGCATTGTGGTTGAGTTGTGTGTGTGGTGGCTGAATAACCCAAGAGACACTGGGACTACATTTAGAGCCATGTGGATCTAGATGTCAGGTATGAATAACATTGAATCAAATGGACATTTTTGTGTAATAATAATACAATACAATATGTAGTGGTTACAATTATCTGTTGTTTATGTTTATGATGATTTACGATGGAACATTTACATCAAGAATTGTGCCCAGGGTTTTCTCTGCATGAAACCTTATAAAGCCTTCCAGTCTCATGAGGATGTCTATTGTCACCTACAGAAGCAAAGATTGAAGATGACGTACATTAACGACAAAACAAATTACATCCATATTACATATAATATGGACAGTTACATCTGATATGACATATGCAATAAAAAATGTAATAAATGTAGTTATTGGAAAGCACATGCCTTGATTACATACCTCTGGCACCATAACATCAATGACGAAGTCCACATTTCTTAAATTTTGTTCGTCCAAGTCCAGTGCTTTCTTGATGAGCTTAATTAGCTCATCAAGCTGTAGAATTTAACAAAAATCTGTTAAATACTTGTTAACCAAGTTATAACAAAATTCATCTTTACCCAAAACAACTTACTATGTGTGAATAATAGGATTTGAGGTAATAATCCTATTATCTCACTGAAACAAGATGGTCTGCTATTTAGGATATTCTTCAGTGTCATGTTGCGGCCTGGATTTTCCCAAAGGAACATTCTGTTGGACTTTCGCTCTTGGTTGTCCAGCATATGTTTCACAGCCTATTGAATATGATTTAGTTAGAACAGCAGAATGGGCACAGTCTTTCCAGCCTCACCCAATCCTCTGTCTTCACATGTGGATATAAACGCCTATAAGAAACAAAGTAATAATAATAATCAAGGTACAACACATAATTTCTGTATGTGTATCTGTAAGAGTTTTATCATACTTTATAAATGCATCAAAATTAAAATTGTTGCATTTATAAAATTTTGAAAATCTAAAACAGTTGACATGTGTTATTGTCTTACCACCTATTCTGTTATTTTACTTCATAAAGAGGTGGAAAAACAGACTGAAAAACCTACAGATACTGTGGATTGTACATGAATTTTATTACACTGAAACTGACCTCTACTGATACTGATATAGTACTGATCACATTCTAATTGCATTTTTGGAGAAATGTCAAAAATAGCCCAGAGAAGACATAAATTTGGTTGACGGACCATAAGATTCATAGAATACAGTTTGTAATAGAAGGTTGAGAAAGGTTAGGGGTGGGGGGGTTCATTTAAAATCAAATTTTAATGACATGGTAATTCTGAACACCATTATGTACCTTTTATGCCCCTTTCCACTTCTGTCGTAGTATATGCAGGCATGGATTGCTTCTGCCATACAGGATTCACTCAATTTCTTTCCCTTAGAAAGACAAAAAAAGTTTTAGGGCCAATGAACTGTATACTATATACAGTTATAAGTCATACCAACAACTAATGTGGTATCATTTTGAGTAACTTTACCTGAGGAACAGCATCTGGAACCAAGCATGTTGCATGGTAGACCCTCAGATGGCCAAACTGAATTTGGTTCAGGGGCTCATTATTCATTTCAACTCCTCTAACATACAGGTCTGCTGCCTGGCATGGTGACATGAATGGTTACAGTTTAACATCTGAGGACCAAACTTCAAGCTGTAACTTATTTGCATTTTCACACAGTTGAGTCCTTCCTCAAATCCTAGATGACAATATTTGCAGACCTGTTGATACACTAGTGAAATCACTCAAAAAATATACAGTAATGGTTGACAAAAAATACAGCATCTGACCTGTAAGCATGTCAAGTGTCTGGAGTTTATTTTTTCCCCATTTATCCAGTTTCTCCACCATGCAGTGAAATGATACGTTCGTAATGCAAACACCTGTAAGAGGCAAATAATTAAGGCAATGACTGTACCAGTTTAGGCTTGACATGCCATATTACAATAACAATAAGTATATTACATTTTGTAAGTGTCTTGTCAGCTGTAGAAGTCTTGCGTTCACGACCTGTAAAGAAAACAGTAAAGCTCTTAAAATCTTATAAAAATCCCTTTGGTCAATGCACTCGAAGGTGCTGAAACTTACATCATCTGTGAGCCAGGGATATGTGGTGTGTGGGTTGTCTTTCAATAGACCTTTTGGACAGACACTTTCAAGGTCACTCAAATAAACCAAAGCTTGGTCCACTTTGACTGTGGCATAGTCATTGGAAGCAGTCATGTAGAGAGAGGAAAGTTTTTCCTGTTGTTGGGCATATAATAAAATGATATAATTATTATTATTAGAGGATTAGCGAACACGCAAAGTAATTTATAGTTTATATGTAACATTTCATAGTGTGAAAATTGTGAGTAAATAGTATTACATTATCCATATTGTAGACATAATAATGAAGTGTGCCAGTTTAGAATAAGGTTAAAATTAGGAGTTTGCTGTTTAAGATAGATCTCAGAACGAGTGACGACAAACATGAACACCCTGCCTTTCATTGTTTTAACTTGTAAACATTTTTAAAAATCGATCCAATAAGTTTGAAACAAAAGCAGATCTGCACCTTGTGGTAGAAATTTCTTTAAGTTTGAGAGTTGCTAATTCTCAGAAAACAACCACAAGTGTGATGAATCATCTCAGGTTTAATCACGGGCCCGGAGAGGACGTCCTTGCAGAAGTCCTCTGCCGTCTGTGTTAAAAGACCAGTTTATATACATTTTGACAAGAAAGGGGTGGACTAATCTTGAACAGACCCCCACATTGTTTGTTCAGGTACTATCTTCAGTCTTCTTACCATCAAAGAAACAAATTGTTGGCAGTTATTTACAACTTCCTACCCTAAAACACTAAACCAATAAACAGACAGAACCACATACCATGAAAGGGTCAAGCAAACATTCAACCCCCACATTGGTTTAAGTTAGTGACCATTTGCTCTGTTGTAAAATCCTCACAACCTGCAAAGTGGAAAGAAGCAGAAGTCATTCTAACGTACTATATTACCTTGTGTTCTTCTTGTATTTTGAATAGAACCCCTTTGTGCGCTTTTGTTGCTCAGTTTGTTCCAATGATTCCTCCAGCACGTCAGCATCTGTACTCGCCCCTGGAGCAGATGTCATCAGCTCTGAAGACAAAGATATGTACATTATCATCTACTATCCCACACATTCTATCGATAACTAATCACAACTACAGCTATAATTACCTGCACTTGTGAGTACCAGCCGTCCATCAGAGCTCAGTCCAAACATATTCTGAGTTTGCTTCTGAATGCTGGATGTGAACTTGTGATTTATACCTTCATTGTGAAACAATCAACCTGCTTCTGTCAACAGTGTTTTGAGTTTATTTGATGTTACTTCTTTTTTTAGAGCATGACATCCAATGAAGCTGCAATAAACAGTTCAGGATGAAGGGCAAAGCAATTCTGGTGTAATTTAACATACAGTGGGTACGGAAAGTATTCAGACCCCCCTTTAAATTTTTCACTCTTTGCGTCATTGCAGCCATTTGCCAAAATCAAAAAAGTTCATTTTATTTCTCATTAATGTACACTCAGCACCCCATCTTGACAGAAAAAACCAGAAATGTAGAAATTTTTGCAAATTTATTAAAAAAGAAAAACTGAAATATCACATGGTCATAAGTATTCAGACCCTTTGCAGTGACACTCATATTTAACTCACATGCTGTCCATTTCTTCTGATCCTCCTTGAGATGGTTCTGCTCCTTCATTGGAGTCCAGCTGTGTTTAATTAAACTGACTGGACTTGATTAGGAAAGGCACACACCTGTCTATATAAGACCTTACAGCTCACAGTGCATGTCAGAGCAAATGAGAATCATGAGGTCAAAGGAACTGCCCAAGGAGCTCAGAGACAGAACTGTGGCAAGGCACAGATCTGGACAAGGTTACAAAAGAATTTCTGCAGCACTCAAGGTTCCTAAGAGCACAGTGGCCTCCATAATCCTCAAATGGAAAAAGTTTGGGACGACCAGAACTCTTCCTAGACCTGGCTGTCCAGCCAAACTGAGCAATCGTGGGAGAAGAGCCTTGGTGAGAGAGGTAAAGAAGAACCCAAAGATCACTGTGGCTGAGCTCCAGAGATGCAGTAGGGAGATGGGAGAAAGTTACACAAAGTCAACTATCACTGCAGCCCTCCACCAGTCGGGGCTTTATGGCAGAGTGGCCTGACGGAAGCCTCTCCTCAGTGCAAGACACATGAAAGCCCGCATAGAGTTTGCCAAAAAACACATGAAGGACTCCCAGACTATGAGAAAAAAGATTCTCTGGTCTGATGAGACCAAGATTGAACTTTTTGGCGTTAATTCTAAGCGGTATGTGTGGAGAAAACCAGGCACTGCTCATCACCTGCCCAATACAATCCCTACAGTGAAACATGGTGGTGGGAGCATCATGTTGTGGGGGTGTTTTTCAGCTGCAGGGACAGGACGACTGGTTGCAATTGAAGGAAAGATGAATGAGGCCAAGTACAGAGATATCCTGGAAGAAAACCTCTTCCAGAGTGCTCAGGACCTCAGACTGGGCTGAAGGTTCACCTTTCAACAGGACAATGACCCTAAGCACACAGCTAAAATAACAAAGGAGTGGCTTCGGAACAACTCTGTGACCGTTCTTGACTGGTCCAGCCAGAGTCCTGACCTAAACCCAATTGAGCATCTCTGGAGAGACCTGAAAATGGCTGTCCACCAACGTTCACCATCCAACCTGACAGAACTGGAGAGGATCTGCAAGGAAGAATGGCAGAGGATCCCCAAATCCAGGTGTGAAAAAGTTGACACAAAGAGTGAAAAATTTAAAGGGGTCTGAATACTTTCCGTACCCACTGTATATTTTTGTGTTACGGTTGAGTGTTTTAATGTGGTCAGTGTGAGGGTTGGATTTGCTCCATAAACTGCAGATGCATTTAAAGCATGTGCAGGTGTGTTGGACAGAAACCAACCCAGCTCCCACAGCAGCTTGTTACCAGTGTTGGTGATTCCCTGTTTAACCCAGCCTGAGGCTGGCAGTGCCGCTGTGAGCGAGGAATGCTATCAGACCAGTTTATATGACACGCAACTTAGGATGTTTTGGCGTATCAGGTATTGACAAATTAGAACTTGTAGTTTCGCTCAAGTTGTTCTGCAGTCATTAAACAATTACTAAAATAATTTAGAAACATGTTCCCATGCTCAGCTTCGTCAGCATGTAGTTTCTTTCAGAACCTTTATGTGCAGTTGTAAACAACAGTGTCTAGACATGTAGCATCTGATGCAATCTTATCCTAGATGTTTTTGATTATACAGCTTATACATGCATTGATTATACAACTGGTTTTGGTCTTTTTAGTGAACTTGCTGGCAAAGAAAATGATAGAAATATAATCACTTTTCCAGCACGTTCTCATTCAAGATAAAGCCACGAGTGAGGCCTGTGTAATTAGCAGGAACAGCGAGCTGCCACGGCTGAATGGAAAAACGATAAAGTTCAACACTCAAACTTCATCATCAGACAACACAAGACAGACGGTCTCACACAGTGCCCATAATGACTGAAAGATGATCTCTGGGAACTGCAGTCCAGAGCCACAGCGACGATTCCTCTCTTATAATTACTACTTGGGTCACATGTGTCCGACTTAAATAGAGTTAAATTAGGATCAAGTTTCTTGGACTTTGGCTTACATGAGGTGTCGTGTTTTTTTTTTTTGGCCTTTCAGTCACTTCTGTATTATTTGCTGCCAAGCTAGATACATGTGAGCTTCAAGAACAATACAGGTCACCCTGTTTTTATAACCACATGATCATTTTCTTCAAGTCAGAGAGTGATGATTAGGGTAGTTTCCATATTATGATGTAAAGAAAAATTGGAGGTCATGTTCGGAAACAAACATCGGGTGGTCTAATGGCACATTTCCCAGCTGGTGAGAATTAGCTTCATGTGAACTGCGTTTCACCTTTAACAGAGTGAATGAGTGGATTCTGAGCAGGACGGAGCTTCTGAGTTCAGGTCTTTGTGTTTTTGCGGGTGCCGAGCCAGAACCTTGTAGAAACAGTCTGACAACACACAGCCTGTCTGTGTTTCCACAGAGGCCAGACGCCAGGCAGACTAACAGCACGCTGACACTGAGCTTCTGTTAGCAATGTGGAAATTATCCCATGTCCTCCGCCTGGAATTTAACAGTGATAGTAACAACAGTTTAATGATGGTCAACGTGTTCTTCCAGCACCCACTGGAGACGGCCAGACGATGGAATCAACTTTTTGTATTATTTTTTAAGTATTTAAACCAAGTATGTCACTTACCATTAAATATCCTCCAGAGAAAATACAGCAATAAATAACTACACAACTCACAGGGACTTTAACATCTAGTGTTTGTTGTAACACTTAAGATACATTAGTACAAACCACATTTACTGATATGTGCAGAGATAAATAAGTAATCCATGTCAAATCATGCACCTACTCTCCAGCAGTGCTCATGTTTATGCAACTATGTTCTCCAGAGTGACTCAGAATGTTTCAGCGAATCAATTCCTAATAACCACAGTGTTTATACACTTTATTTTGGAAGAACAAAATAAGTTCCTGACTCTTGCAGGTGTTTAGCTGGACCACTGGGTGGAGCCAGAGGAAACATGCAGTTCAGTGTTTAAATCTAATTTCAAACAGGCTGCATTAAGCTTTATTGGTTCTATTTATAAAGCAGCTAATGGTTTTCAGTCACAGTAAAAACATGAATAAATAAATAACTAATCATTTCCAGCTGCATCAAATCCTTGAATAAAACCAATAATAATTGTGGGGAACTGATCCTGTGCACCTGATTCCAGGACGGACGTGTGTTTATCTGGACGTGTGACGACCCTGCAGGCAACACCTGGATGGCCAAACTGCTCCATAAGTTCAATGATGTGGTCTGGCATGTCAGCTGGTCCATCACTGGAAATATTCTCGCTGTTTCTGGAGGAGACAACAAGGTAGAGTATGAACAGTAATACAGGCGCACATCCTGGAGCTGTGCAGTGTTTGCTGTGTGATGTTTTATGACTCACAATTTCCTGATTTGAATCAATGATGTGACACGTATTTTTGTCTGACTGTTTCTTAAGGTTTTCATGTTGCATTTCTCAAGATAGAAACAGTCAAAGTTGTTTCTCTTGTTTTATTGTCTTAATTTATTTCTTTCCTAAGTAGCTCACTGCAAATGTACTCACACCCAGAGCTCTGTCATTTCTTTTTCATTACAGCTTTGTTTATTTAAACATCAAACTCACTGGTCCCCCTTTAATTTAGGCCTAACCCACAGGGACAAACTATTAGAAATCTTATCCCTTGAGGTTTTGTTAATAGAACTGTTTTAAACATTAGATAAACTAAACCAAAGATCGAGAAGAACCTGTCAGATTACAGGTCATTACTGCAGCAGCTGTGCAGTGATACCACTAACTGTTCCACATTAACACACTCTTGTCTGTTCCTTGTGTGTGTGTGTTCATTTGGTAGGTGACGCTGTGGAAGGAGTCGATGGATGGTCAGTGGGCGTGTATCAGTGACGTCAGCAAGGGTCAGGGCGCCGTGTCCACCATCACCGACACACAGCAGAACGAGCAGTGACACACACACACACACACACACCAACACCCTACAGGGAGAACCCGGTCTTCACAGATCTGACAACACAGTGACTGGGCTCGGGTTAGAATCTTGTTTTTAAGGCTTCAGCAGGAGTCCATCGTCTCTTTGGGCCTACAATATTTGTCCCGGACACATGTTTGTGAATTTTATCAGAGGGAAAGAAACCTTGATGGTGGAACAATCTCTCCACAGTGTTTGGGATCTTTGCAACTTTTGATGAAGTTTAGAAATACAAACCTGAGTCATACTAAACATTTGCTATCTGACGTGCTCCACCTTCACTTGTTTTAGTTCCTTCCCACTTTAGTTGCCACATGTACATGAATGTTGGTCCAAATGTAATGTTGAAAATCTGCCTCCATCCGCTCTCATGATGTGCCCCTGCAACATTTCACCCCTCCAGCAGGGATCAAACAATCTGCTGCTTCATATTGAGCAGGAAGAAAATCATTTAACAAAACTTTCTTCATGGTTGAAGCTGTAACAACAAATCCCCCATTAATGTCTGTTCCCTAACAAATGTAATAATGAATGAATAACAAATGAGTTTCCTAAGCTATTGATGTATGCACATTCCTATCAACACATGACGCAGTGTTTTTTCAGTGCCTATAAACCAAACTGGTGTTTGGTAAATTCAGACTCTGCCTTGATTACTCAGCCACTACATCCCTTTGGCACCGGGATGTTCAAATTAAAGCAGTGTGTTCCTAGGATGATGGTGATCAGAACTAAATTGCAAACTGTTTCTCAGTTGTTGGGTTTTTTTTTTTTCCAGATGTAAAATCAAAAACCATAAATGTGTTTTTCATTCTGATGTAATTAAATATGATGTTAATAAAGTGCTTGTGCATGTTTTTTTGCTCCTGTGGTTATAAGGTCAGATTAGTTATGTTGTGGAGCATCTGTCCACATCTGTCTGTGTGTTTTAAACGTAAGTGTCCTGTAGGTTTCAAGTTTCCACATCACGCTGCTGACTGGACCACAACTGGTTTTCACACTTCATACTGGTCAGCTGTTACAGACGCCGCCTTCATTGAATGGATGTCTTAATTACAGACACAGAGGTCTGTCGCTTGTATGTTACAAGGAAAACAGGCCATTTATCATTAAAATGTCATTTTTAAAATTGTCATATTTTCAAGAGAACAACGACAACTCATTTTTATCGTATAACTTCAAGATAAGTTGACAAACTGAGAGCAGGAAGAGCTGAGCTGAGCTAAACTTACTTGTTGGGTCCTGATAATTCAAAAATCGTAATGTTTTGGAAAATTAAAGTGCGTGTGTTTCTGTTTTTAAATTAATTATTAATTATTATTAATCATTAAAAAATAATTTGGGGAAGTGAAACTGTGAGGACTGTAGAAACTTAGTAAAGGACATGAAGAGTAAGACTAAGGGAAATCAGAAGGATCAGAGAATGGTTAAAGGAGGCAGAGAGAGAGAGAAAGGAAGGAGAAAAGAGACAGAAGCAAATAGAAAAACAGTTAAAAGCCTCTTCACCAACATTGTAATTAGGGCAAACTGTTGAATTTGCAGAAGATCAAACAATGTCATGCTGTAGACCACCTCCTCATCCTAATAATCCACCCCGGCTCAGCTTCCTCCGTACGCCCAGGGAGAAGAGGGTGCTGTCGGTGGATATTATTATATTTCCTCCCACAGCTCCTTCTGATCCTGTGCCTCGGCCTCAACCTCCTTATGCTGAAGATAGTGAGGGACTGCTGGATTATTTTAACAGACTGAAAGATGTTTAACACTCACAGTGGAATATCAGTACCTGAAGGTGCTGCACAGAATGGGGATGGGCCTTATGCACAGCAGTTAACAAAAAAAAAAAGCCTTCTTTAATGGCCTCAAACCTGAAATTTCAGGATTTATTCGAAAGCATCAGACTGGTTGGCAGACTTGTGTCCTAACAGAGACGAAGAATTATGCTGTGCATGTGACCACTGTTCTCCAACAAAGAGCAGAAGTTTTTCACTGACTATGATAATGAAATGGTTTCTGAGTGTTATTTTCAGGGGGACAAGCTATGGCTTGATGGCCGGGGCAGGGGGCGGGGACGAGGTCGTGGCCGGAGACCTGGCAGACGGCAGATAGTTGATCATGACTACTGCTACGTCTGTGGAAAAGCAGGACACTGGGCCAAGAGCTGCCCACAGAGAAAGACACGCCCTGAGCACCAGGAGGGAGGAGCAGGATACTCTGCATGACTAGACAGCAAAAAAAGGTCAGATGCAAAATACACACACTGAACAGAATAAAGAGATACGAGACACACATCTGACTGAAGCTAAGATTTGAGCCTAGAAGGACTAACTGAACTCATGCTGTATGAAGGAAAACCAAAAGTGACATTGTTGGTGCAATGAGTTAAAATAAAATTCCTGTGTGACACAGGAGCTTGTAGGTCAGTTCTTAGTAATCCACCAGACAAACTCAGACTGACCACAAAAGAACACATTTTAGTAAAACATGTAGCAGCAGCATGCAGACTACAACCTGAGGAAGAGAGACTGTTCAAATTGTGGGTGAGCCCACACATTTCACTTGCTAAACCTTCAACATCTGAGTGGAAAGATTTAGGAGCATTTGTAACCAGGGCTGAAGAGGTGGGGACGGCCTGGGAGCCAGTCCCAGGTGACCCTCATGTTTTCTACAACCGCACTGTAGACACATATAGCAAAAAGTTGAACTGGTGTACAATCACAACAAAAGCTAAACATCTAAGTGTAAAGAATGAGTAGAAGTGTTCACTCTAACAACAGAGGAAGAAGATCAATTAAAGGAAGTTCCCTCATATTTATGGTCTACAGGAGCAGCAGATGTAGGGAGAATCAAAGGAGTAGAACCAGTTAAAATAACACCAAAAGGAACCTTCAGGCCCTTTCAAAGACAATATCCACTAACACCTGAGGCTGCTGCAGGAATTAAACCAGTATTTGACTCATTACTAAAAGCAGGCATTATCAGAGATACCTAGAGCCCCACTGGTACCAGCCCACACACCCTGCTGAATGACGTCAAGCCCAGCTCAAAGTGGTTCACTGTCATTGATGTGGCAAATGCATTTTTCTCTATTGAAGTTGACAAACAATGATAATTCTGGTTTGCATTTGAGTTTTCAGGCAAAAGATGGACTTGGACGTGGATTCCACAGGGTTATTGTGAGTCTCCTACCATCTTTTCCCAAGTAATGTCTGCTAACTAAGTTAAGTTTCCCACCTCCTGCAAGAAGTCAAATACGTATTTGTATGTAAATGAAATTTGGATATGCTCTGAAACACAAGAACAATGCAAAACAAACACCATAGCTCTGCTTAAGTTTCTAGCAGAACAGGGACACAGAGTGAGTAAGAGCAAACTAGTTGTAAAAAAGAAGAAAAAAAAACGGTTAGTTAGATACCTAGGTCACGACCTTTCACAGCAAGGGAGAGCTCTAGACTCAGACAGGAAAGAAGCTATACTTAAAGCACCAAACTACAAACTAAAAGACAGATGATGTTTTTCTTAGGTATGACAAACTTCTGCAGAGCATGGATACCAAACTATTCAGAGTTGTCTAGTCCATTGTTGAAACTGATTTATGACACACCTATGGAAACTCATGATAAAATAAAATGACTGAAATTGCAGAAAAAGCCTTTGATGGTCTTAAAAAGACCCTGACCAGCACCTCTGTTTTAGGACTGCCTAACTATGAAAACTGTTTTATGCAAACTGTTGATTGTAAAAATGGTCACATGACTTCAGTGCTGACAAAACAGGCCTATTGCTTATTATTCTGCCCAACTGGATCCAATAGCAATGCCTGTGTGTGTTCAAGCTGTTATTGCAGCCTCCATGACAGTCCAAGCTTCAGCAAACATCAAGTTGTTCCATCCTCTGACACTAAAGGTCCCACATGCAGTCTCTGTCCTGTTGTTGCAAAACAAGATTAGCATACATGTCACCAGCTAAACATCTGTCCTCCATGACTACATCGCTTTCACAGCCACATCTCACAACTGAACGATGTACAACCTTTAATCCTGCTACATTAATGCCTATAGCTGAGGATGGTCGGCCACGATTGTATTGCTGAAACTGAGAATAGAGTGTTGTTGCCCAGGGCTGACCAAACTGACACACCTTATAAAGATGCTGAAATGACAATGTTTGTAGATGGATCTTGTAAAAAAAAATAAACTCAGACTGATCTAATTCTACAGGATATACTGTTGTAACCCTTAAAGATGTTTTAAAGCTGAATCACTACCATCTCATTTGTCATTGCAGGCTGGGGGACTTACAGTATTACCTTAACAGAAGCTTGTAAATTATGAGAAGTAAAAGTAGCTAATATCTACACTGATAACAATTATGGATTTTCAACTGTACATGTGTTTGCTCAGCAGTGGAAGAACAGAGGAATGATCACATCATCTGGTCAGACCATCACATACTAAGATCTTATTTTACAGCTGTTAGATGCTGTGCAGCTGCCTAAAGAGGTTGCTGATTGTAAGTTCGACACAAATGTGAGGACTAGACATGATTTCTCTTGGTAACTGTAAAGATGACGAAGTTGCTAAATCAGCAGCACAGAAACCACTGCCTTTACAAGCTACAGTTACAGTTGAACATCCAGATGAGCAGATACTTACAGACATACAGAACAGTGAACCTTAGAAATGAAAAGACTCATGGGTAACAACAAAAACAAAGAGAAAAGAGTGTGAACTATGTGAAGATGAAAAGTAGTGTTACCTAAAAGTTTATTTAGGTACGCAGCTGTAGTGACACATGCTAATGTGCATACGTCAGCAGGAGGGATGGTAGATTAGTAAACATAGTGTTTACAACATATGGCTTTACAAACTACTCTTAAAAAAAATTATTAAAAATGTGAAATATGTGTAAAAATAATCCACAGGGACAGATTGTGACAAGAAATAGTGGAAAGTTTCCACTACCTGAATATCCATTCAACACATTTGCATGGATTTTATTGAACTAAATAACTGTGAGGGAAAGAAAGACTGTTTAGTGATCATTGATGCATTAACCAAATAGACTGAAGTGTTTCCAGCAAAGCATCCTGATGCACTAACAGTAGCTAAAACACTGACAACTACTATTATTCCCAGGTTTGGAATTCCAGAGAAAGTCTATTGTAATAATGACACATATTTTGAAAACCAGGTAATTAAACATCTTACTGCAGTGTTACCATCTTCCTGAGCTAAAACCATTCATTAAGGAGGGTGCTCACATGACTGAGACCACTGCTGATTACATGGCAAAAATGTTGAATAATAAAAATGTTGTCAATGTTGTATTAATGCACAACAGGAGGGTCCTGAGCCTGAACCTGTCTCTAGAGTGAATCCAGGAGACTGGGTCTCTGTAAAAAAGATCAAGACGAAGTATTGGTTTTCTCTGTGCTGGGAAGGACCTTACCAAGTACTGCAGTCTATACTCATGGTTGTGAGAATTGTTGAAAGACCTTCCTGGATTCATTTAACACACTGTAAAGAGGTAAAAGTACTGTCTGAGTAATTCTGTCAAACCAGCAGGGACTCACTCTAAACTCCAACTAACCTGTGGTGAAGTCTGGCTACAAAGGGGGGTGGGACCAATAGGGACCACTCGTCTCAAACCAGTGAAGAAACCAACCACACCCAGGGGAATTAGGTGAGTGAGGAGTAGAGTGACCTGGGGAGAAGACTGCTCAGAAGTACATTTTGCCATGGAGGGTCCAACATATCGACCCTGGCACCCCTTTAGACTATTTTGTGGGGTGACACTGACAATAAGAGTATTGACTGTCATATAGCTGCCCACAGTTATGTTGATTCTGTTTCTCTTTGAGAAAGGTTTGCAACAGCCAGAGAACGCTACTGACTCCACTGATATAAGACCTGGTATCTTTTCCTCCCTTGAGAAGGAATTGCTACAGCCAGGTAATGCCATGAACAACACCAAACCAAACCTAGGACAAAGAGAGCTAATGATGTGCCCACTTTTATCTTTTGGGCCAATGAGACTCAAACTGTCCAGTTTGATTTTTGTAAAGTAATTAACTGTGGTAATGTGTGACAGGAACAGCTGACATGGGCAGACAAGTATATCTGTGTCACTAAAATATGTAGGTTACACTGATAAGACTCAATCCACACAATGATCCAACAGGCAGCTGTTTGCTTCCACCTGCCCTCCAGCCAGGAAACAATGTCTTTGCATTAGTTGATGCCACCTGCTCCTGCTCTTACTCCACCTTTCTTTACGCCTTATAGTGCTAATTATACCTGTTTTTGAGAAACTCTTCTTCAGGGAGAAAGGTCGGTGATCTCCAACTGGGGTTACGTGTTGGGGTTCTGGAAGGAGGAAGGAGTTTCAGGACCCAAATGCGGGACAGCAAGTTTAATAAATTATTTACCTGGAGATGCCAGGGATCAGGAAATAAACAGAAACACTCTAACAAAGACCAGCTTCCGTCCACACGGGTTAACACGGGTTAACACAGGTTACACAGGTTACACAGGTTAATGCTTCTGCATCAAACAAGTGAACACCGGCAGTACATATAGCCGGCAGAGAAAACAAGTAATTGGACACAGGTGAGAATAATCAGTGACCAACATAAGGCTGCCGGGGACCGATGCAGGGGGAAACAAGAAGCCCTTTCACCATAAAGGTCCCCGGCAGGAAGTCCCAAAAGGGGACTCACAACAGTACCCCCCCCCCCCCTCAAGGCCGAATGCCAGACGGCCCAAACAAAAGAGAAACAAAAGTCAGGGTGGGCGGGAGGGAGCTGAGAACACAGGTCCTGGGCCGTTCGAGCGGACGTCCCCTGAGGCGGCCGTAGGTCCAGGTACGTATGGAAGGATGACCCTTGAAGCGGACGAAGGTCCGGGACCGTTCAGGAGGACGACCCCTGGAGCGGACGAAGGTCTGATGCAGTTCGGGTGGACGGCCACGCAGGCGGATGAAGGTCCGAGGTCGTTTGGGGGGACGGCCCCTGAAGCGGAAGTAGATTGGTGGTCGTTCAGGGGGATTGACCTCTTTGGCTGAAGTAGACTCTGGGACGTGAAGAGTCCCGCCGAAGAGTCGGCCAAGGAAGAACCGGCCGACGAGGCGGCGCTAGGGACCCTGGGGATTCCGGAGACCGTGGCCGCAGTGGAGATGCAAAGGCCTCGGGCAGCTGCCACGTTAGCTCAGGAAAAAGGTGGTTGTTGAGGCTGCAGGGACGGCTGGCGAGGCTACAGGGACGGCCGGCAAGGCTGATGCAGAGGTGGCTGAGGCGGCCGGGGAGGCTGCTGCAGAGACGGCTGAGGCGGCCGGGGAGGCTGCTGCAGAGACGGCTGAGGCGGCCGGGGAGGCTGCCAGTGACGCTGCTGAGACGGCAGTAGAAGCCGCTGTGGAGGCTCTGGAGGTGAAGGCCAGAGAGGCAGCACCGGAGGCGATGAGCGGAAAGGCGGCACCCGAGGCAATGATGCTGGAGATGGTGTCCGTGGGTGCACTGGCTGCAGAGGATCTGGCTGTGGCGCTAGCACTGGAGGCTGCGGCGCTGGCACTGGAGCCTGCGGCACTGGCACTGGAGGCTGCAGCGCCTCTTCTGGCCGGAGCTCGACGACCTGAGGATCGTACCGCGCTGGAAGGTGCGACTCTGGCAACAGTGGCGCCGGAGGATCAGGGTCTGGCAACTGTCATGAACACTCCGCTGAGAGCTGGGGAAGCTGTGGCAGCAGCTGAGACTGGACTGGAGCCTCAGGGGGGGATGCCTTCGTCGGCGCACTGAGGTTCCAATGTCAATTTCTTCTGATTGTTGGTCCAGCGGTCCCACCTGCGGCTGCTGCGCGGGTGAGTGGGCAGAACGGAGGGACCTTGACTGGAAGCTGGCTGAAAGCTCTGGTGGCGGCCCGGGAACGTCTGGTTGTTGCTGCTGCTGCAGCGACGGCGGCGGCTCGGGCACCTGTGGTGGTGGCTGCTGCTGCAGCGGCGGCGGCTCGGGAACCTCTGGTGGCTGCTGCTGCTGCGGCTCAAGAGGCTCCGGTGGCGTCGGCGTCGGCTGCTGCGGCTCGGGCACCAGGAATGGAACCTCAGCTAGGACGTGGACGTCGGCGCACTGAGGTGCTCGGAACTTTGGCGAAGCCTCAGCAGGGACGGTATTGTCGGCACACTGAAGTTGCAGGATCCTGGGGGAATCCTCGGCGGGGACACCGTTGTCGGCGCACAGAGGTTCGAGCTGCTGCGGTGGAACCTCAGCTGGGACGGCGCACTGAGGCTCGGTAATCTGGATGGAGGCCTCAGTGGGACGTCGAGGCTCTGGTCTCTGCCTCTTAGGGCGGCGGCGACGCCGGCGTAGAGGCATCCGGGATACCGGTTCAGGTGGCTGGGGAGCATCAAGGAGGGACTCGGGCTGGGCAGCAGCGAGGAGGGACTCGGGCTGGGCAGCAGCTGGGCAGCAGCGAGGAGGGACTCGGGCTGGGCAGCAGCGATAGGAGCCAAATCCCAGGGAGCCAGGGGCCTTGCCTTTAATTCCCGCCAGATGGCACACTGTCAGAGGTTTAGCAGAGCAGTTAGGTAAAACTAGTCTTATGACCTGGCAGAACCAGATGGCATTAGACATGTTGCTGGCTAAGGAGGGAGGTGTTTGTAAAATGTTTGGATCTACCTGTTGTACCTTTATTCCTAACAACACTTCCCCAGATGGTTCTGTCACTCGAGCTTTAGACGGACTACAAGCCTTTTCTGAGGAGCTCGCTGAGAGTGCTGGTATTGACAACCCCTTCACTTCTTGGCTGGAGGGAATGTTTGGTAATTGGAGCGGTCCAGTCCAGTCCATATTCATCTCTATGGCTGTGATGACTGCTATTTTAGTCACCTGTGGTTGCTGTTGCATTCCATGTATTAGAGGCCTTTGTCAAAGCCTTATTGACACAGCAATTAACAAACAAATGTATGTCCATTTCACAGGATGACCAGGACCCTGAAACTCCTCCAGAGCCAATGAAGGAGGACCTGACCTGACCTGACCTGACCTGACCTGACCTGGTGTCTTTTACCGACTATGATAAATTTGTCTTAACTTCTGAACTGTAAGGCACGAATGACTCCAACATTGAATTCCTACAGGAAGTGATGTTGTGATGACTGTTTGCCTATAAAGACAGAAAGTTATGACATTTATTTCTCACTTCTACAAGTTATATTTAGCATGCTAATCATTTTAGATTTGTGATTGTGATCTTGTTTGTTTGTTTGATCATAGTTATGATTTATGATTTTACTGTTTTTCCTATAATAGTAATAATTCTCATCTTTCTGTGTGTTTTTACCAGACTAATAATCACTACTGATAGTAGTTATGCTGAGCATAAACAGGAGGGATGTGTTAGAGAAATTCAAATGTTTATCCTCCTGTGACTGTTGTAATCCTGCTCTGGACTTCCTGTTGGAACTTTTATTTTGTAGTACTGAGCAGGATCTAGTTTGTGTTCGTTCATGTTACCTTGTCTTAATTAGTTCATTGTTTTCACCTGTGCCTTGTTTTGTCCCTCACTTTAAATACCTTGGTTCAGTCACTGTGTCCTCGCCAGGTTGTCTGTGGTCTTCCCATGTCTGTTGTCTTCTCCTCGTCAGTAGTTATTCCTGTGTTCCATGCCTCGCCTGCCTGTCTTCTTTGCCACGCTCCACGCCGTTTGTTTTCCTGGTTTCTTTTTTGGACTTTGGTGATCCCCGAATGTTTTCGGTTTTTGCACTCAGTTAAGTTGTTCTGGTTTTCTTTTGTGTGTGTCCCCACCATGTCCTGCGTGTATGTCTAGTTCCTCTTGTGTTCAGATTTAGTCTTGTAACCCTGAGTGTGTAGCCCCTTTGTGCTTGCCTTGTCCCTCTGTGTCATGTTCCTGTTTTCCCCATGGTCGGTGTGTCCTGTGTGTGTGTGTGTGTGTAACCCAGACCCTCATGCCTTGCTTCCCTTAATGTTTATGTTCTTGCCCCACGTCCCTGTTTTCATGTAGTCCTGAGTACCTTGTTTTCCTCATGTCCCCGGCCCAAGTTTTCATTCAATAAAGCCCCTTTTTCCTTCACTCCTGTGTCGTGTGGATGAAGTCTACTCCTGACCACGATCTAGTTCATGACAGTGACCTGATCCACCTTACTTTAGTAGAACTGAAACACTTCTGAATAGGGCCTATTGTGCATTGTAGAAATATAATTGTTGCTCTCAGTGAGCACAGTTTGCTCTAACCTTGACTATTTGATAAGGGCCCAGATGTCTTTCTGTGAGAAATCCCCTCCCATTTGTATTTCCATGAAAACTGATGTGTTAGGCTGCAAGCAGCCAGTGATCCTCATGCTGTACCAAGGTGCTGTGTGACTGTTACTCCTTGCAAGTAAAACTTCTATATAATCTTACCGAAGTTCGTCCTCTGAGTCTATTTAAAGAATTTACCGAACAGTATATCTATGGGTTACTAAGCACTTTGATGTTACTTTAAGCACATCTTGAACGTAGGAAATTACCTATAGTCCTATTGTTACTTAGGAACTAAAGGACTGTGGCATTCATACCAGTGTTAACATGTTTCATAGAAGTATTTTAACTACACATACACAGTGATCTTGTTCTGTGTGAGAGAAAACTTTGACATTTTGAATGAAGCTGAAAGTAGGACAAGGAACTTTCATGTCATAATACTTCCTCTCAATATAAGTTGAGTATGTATGAACACATGAAATGAGTTTCCTTTTCTGTTTCTGTTCCCCTTTTACTCTCTCTTCATCTATTCTGTTTTTCCCACAGTGTAAACAAACAATATCCTTTCACTAAACTGCTGTTAATGACTTTTCTTTCATAACAAAGTCAAAATGAAGATAGCAGCTTTCAACGTCAAGAAGCTGGGAATGGAAAGAGTCCAAAAGAAAACTGTCATGCGCCACCTGACCAAGGTAACTCCTGGATAATAACCGAATGTCCAAGTTAGCAAACAGTAAAATAAAGTGCAGCAACTACTGTGTTGAACAACATGGTGTTTATTCCAGATCATGTCCCAGCACACTGTGGTGGTGATACTGGAGGTGGTGGATAAGACTGGTAAAGCCATGGAGAAGTTGCTTCAAGAGCTCAACAACACTGGGGAAGTTTTCTGCAAAGCCAAATATCTCAGTAACAGTTCGCTCATGCCTGTGTGGGGTCAAAGTTTAGGCTCAGTGACTCTTCATCATGGACGGATTACTGAACAGTGGGCACTGGCCAGGGGCCCAAAGGGACAGGGGTGCCCTGGGGAACCTCTGCATGAAATGACTTTTAATATATCGTCGATAAAACGACTACAAAGACAAAACTAGTAAAAGTACTCGGTGCCACGGTGGTATACCCCCAAACATCTTTCTTCTACCTTAGTAACTGTTGTTTTCACTTGAATCCTTTTCCCGCTCATTGTCAAATTTGTTCCAAACTCACTAACCGGATGTCCTCCCTGATAGTCATCTCCCCCTGCTCTCACTGACTCACAGGGTGTGTTCTTTTATTTCCTTGTGGAAACTTTTGCATGTGGGCTGTTCCCATCAGGAGTCGCCAGTCCACGATGGCTCGATAAAAGAGCTTCAAGACAAAAGACATAAAACAAGTATGACTAGACAAAGTGTAACTACAAATCCCATTTTATAGGTAGAATTAATTGTACATAACAGATATTGATATTTGGCCTCAAGCTAAGCCCTATGACTAAGACCAGATCAGACTGTAGCATCGTAGCTTTAGCAGCTCTTTTTAGCGTGCACGTTCCACAAGCTCGCTGCTGATTGGCTCATTGGTCGCCATGGAAACGTTCTCTGGCACTGCCTTATTGTCCAAATATGGTACTTCAGGCTCCAAAAAAGCAACATGGCGACTGAATTGGCTTCATTCTCGCGGTGCGTAACGCGGTGGGTGACGTCACACGTGTGGGTCCACGACCTCGATGACGTATGAAAGTGAAGAAGGCTGCGCAGCAACAGTTGCTAAGGGAGAGCAGTCAAGGCTTGGTCTCTGACGTCATCGTGTTGTAAAACGCCTTTGATGGAAGTTGCTGTTAATAGAGGTGCAGGACCAGTCCACAGTTCAGACAGACGTCACTTCTGCAGGTGCTAAACTACACGACCGTGTGTGAAAGACATTGTTGGAGGAAAAGGCAAAGTATCGAAGATAATGGAACATAACACAGAGAGAACCATGAAAAGATCAGAAACACCACAGTCAGAGGAGACTCAGGAAGTTTGTTTAGATGAAGAAGGAGAAGTCGCGTCAGAGGAAGGTCCATCCTCCAATCTGGCTGCTACACTCTGCCAGAGTTTCTCTGACCTTGTCAGCCCTGAGGACCAGTGTGCCATCTTGGAGCACCTGGCAAATTTAATTGTTACAGAGGTCACAGAACGTATGAAGTCCATCTCCATTCACGACTGCATTGAGGAGCCTGTCATAAACCATGTGACCCCCTACTGCAGACTTCAGGATATACTTTGCCCTATTTTCAGGATTTTTCAGGTGCTCCGATTAAAAAGCAAGTCTTCCTGCACATCACGCAGGAAGAAAACAAGCCAGACCTCTTCCACAGAGAGCGTAGTTGACCAGGATCAGTCCTCTGTTACTTTGCCGCAGCAACAGGCCTCAAAAATGTCGCTGTTGATGGATTTCAAGGAAATAATTAGCAAAAAACTGGTTCAAATCACACAGCCCCTTTTAGAGGATTTGCCAGATACTGACTACGACCTGCTGGAACGCCATATGACTTTGGAGATAGAAATAATTACAGACACCATAATTCAGTTCATGAATGATGATGATAAGTATTTGGTAGAGATGGGTTTGCCACCATCCAGTTGGTGTAGCTTTTTGGAAGAACTTGTGGGGATGATAAAGATATTTTTTACCAGACAGTTCACCAAAGTTTATTTACATCGGATAGCTGCACACATCAAAGCAAAATTCCCTCATGACTCCAGCACTGAGTCGGGGGAGAAGCTGATTGAAAGTGTTGACAGTCTGCTCCTGGATGTAGCTCGTAAATACGACGCCCGTCAGTTTTGTGTATTCTGGAAATTCAAGAAGATGTTCCATGGAAAAGCAGTGACGTTCACAAATGAAGTCAGTGATCTCCTCTACAGACACATCACCTCCAGGAGGGAAGCTGAGACTGCCCAAGTCCCAGTCAAAAGCAGCGAAACCTGCAGTACAATGCCTGTTCCACAGGCACATGCCCCCATGTATGCCGACATACATAACGAGGTGCAGAACTGCATGGCACTGACGAGCTGGTGGCTGAACGTACAGGCTACCAGACACAGTGAGAGGGCAGCACTGGCTTTAACTCTACGGTATGTTGACGCAGAGGCACAGTCACAGCTGCAAGAGTTGATGGTGCCACAGGCAAACAGCGTCACAGCCGCCGGAGTTCATTGCTATGGAGAGGTCGTCACCATGGAGACACAGGAAGACTCACAGCAGCCGGAGGTCGTCACCATGGAGACACAGCAAGACTCACAGCAGCCAGAGGTCGTCACCATGGAGACACAGCAAGACTCACAGCAGCCGGAGGTTGTCACTGTGGACAAAAGTCCAGCTGTGGCACCAGGTGCAGTTTCTGCTAATGAGGACACTCCTGCTGAACCTGTGCAGGCTGCAGAAGAACCTGAAAACAGAAGGGTGTTCATCAGGGAGGTCATGAAAAGGCTTGTCTCAAAAATATTCCGTAAAGTGAAGGTAAACACATGTGTTTTAGATACAGACGCCATCATCAACCATCTGACTGAAAGAGCATGGGCTGAAGTTGAGAGTGACTTAGACATCACCCCGGAAAAGTGTAAAAACCTCCACAAGGCCATTTACAAAGACCTTCATAAGAAGTGGGGCTGTGCAGAGAGGTTGGTGATTGCCATGGATCTGAAGGAACCACAAGTTGAAAACTGCATCGTCTCCTCTCTGACACGTCACCTGAAGAAACCAAAAAAGTCCAGCACAATCTGCTGCTTCTTCTCATCTGTGGGCAGAGCCCTCACTAACATCTTCAAAAGCAGAAACAAGGTTGTTTCCGATTTAGGTGAATGTGTGAATCGAATATAGAGTTCCAGTCCTTCTCCACGTCCGTTTGGCCTCCTGGCCTCCGAGTCTGGGGCAGGACTGGAACTCTTATTGTCACCACAGAGTGACATGGGTTTTCTCCAGGTGCTCTGGTTTCCTCCCAATAAAAATTCCTTAAAAAAAAAAAATGCTGAGAAAAATTTGAGCGTGTGATTTTTTCCAGGCAGGTTTGGCTGACAGGACACTTTATATACTTTATAGATCTCTGTGAAGAAAACAAGCTCTAGTTTTCAGGTTTTTACATAGCAGCTGAAAAAGAAAGTAGGCAGAGCAGCTTTAAGTCTGTCTCGTGTAACATGCACATGAAGACACTGATGTCTTATCACATGTGTGTGATTTAATTTGAATGATTACATATGTAAATGCTGCTGCGAGTGATGAAATCAGATACAGGTTTTAAGGATCCCACATGTGTAAGTGCAGTTTGACAGCACCTCATCTGACAGCATCTCTCAAACTAGAGGCTGTTGGTGGAACCTGGGTTTCAGTGGCTGAGGCCAAAACAGAGCTTCTGAATCTGGCAGCTTAATGGTCAGCTTTGCTTATGACCTATAAACCAAAAGATCCTTGTCTGCCTGTTGTTGTTCCATCCCCAGTGGTCTATTGGATAAGACACTGGCCTCCTAAGCCAGGGATTGTGGGTTTGAGTCCCATCTGGGCTGTGAAGTTGTACGAGTCTGAGTCATGACAGCTTGACTTTAGCTGTTGAATCAAAATGTTTCACTAATCATTAAACAACATCTTTGGTTTTTAGACCTTTGATCACATCAAGCAGCACATGCCACAGCTGTGCAGGAGGATCAGTTAAATAAATAGACATAATTATTGGAATAAGTGAATTCAATTCTCAGAAAACAGCAGTGATGAAAATGTATCAATCAATTACATATTTAAGGTAAGGCAAAGGTTTAAGGCAGTAATAACACACAGGGGGATGCTTTTAATATGAATTATATGTTTTCATTTATCAATGAACTACATACAGAGTGCAGTAAAGGGAACCAAACCTAAATCTAATCAGTATGTGCAGCTCTCCCCTTTGCCCCTAAACCAGCAGCAGTTCTCTGTGGTTGGACCTGACACAGTTTTCTGCTGGTACTTTGCAGAACCTTAGAGAAGGTGCTGCAGTTCTTCTGTAGGTTCAGGCTGTCCCAGGGTTTCTGTCTCTTCATGTGATCCCAGACTGACTCCACACTGCCCAGATCAGGGCTCTGTGGGGGGTCAGAGCATCTGCTGCAGGACTCCTGGTTCTTCTTGCCTCTGTAAATAGTTCTCCATAAACTCGAATGGGTTTTTTGTAAAATGACTGAAATGTGCAGTGTTGTGGTTACAGCTGCAACATAGCTGAGTGGTGTGGTGTCTATAAACCTCCTCTCTGGTGTCTACAGTGAACTCTGTGTGCTGGGGTCCATATGAATTTGGTCCCATTCTGGCCTGTGGCAGCTCAGACGGAGCCGTTTCCCTCCTCACATTAACTGGAGATCAGCAGTGGGACATCAAGAAGATGAGTAACGCTCACACTGTGAGTTTGACTCACGCATGTTACTGTATTGTGCATGTTTTGGTGGCTTTTGCTGACTTGTGTTTGTTGCTCCTACCATACCTTTAAACACTGTGGCATTTTTCCCACCATGCTGTTCGGAGGGCAGTGCTGTCCATTCGTCATGCTGGCAGTGGCCTTGTGATTACATGTCATTTATGTTATTATTTATGTTACTTGAAATGAGTAGTAACCCACATGGGTAAAAAACCAGTGACCAAAAATGTATTTCAGGAAGTTTTTAAAGTTTATGTGTTCCTGCTGCAGAGAGGAGGATGGTCAGTGGAAGGAGGATCAGAAGCTGCAGGCTCACAGTGATTGGGTGAGAGCTGTCGGCCGGGCTCCTTCCATTGGTCTTCCCACCAGCACCATTGCCAGCTGCTCTCAGGTGAGACATCTGTTTTTCTACTTGGATGTGCATTGGCAATAATTTACAGCATTTAACAGTGATAGTAACAACAGTTTAATGATGGTCAACGTGTTCTTCCAGCACCCACTGGAGACGGCCAGACGATGGAATCAACTTTTTGTATTATTTTTTAAGTATTTAAACCAAGTATGTCACTTACCATTAAATATCCTCCAGAGAAAATACAGCAATAAATAACTACACAACTCACAGGGACTTTAACATCTAGTGTTTGTTGTAACACTTAAGATACATTAGTACAAACCACATTTACTGATATGTGCAGAGATAAATAAGTAATCCATGTCAAATCATGCACCTACTCTCCAGCAGTGCTCATGTTTATGCAACTATGTTCTCCAGAGTGACTCAGAATGTTTCAGCGAATCAATTCCTAATAACCACAGTGTTTATACACTTTATTTTGGAAGAACAAAATAAGTTCCTGACTCTTGCAGGTGTTTAGCTGGACCACTGGGTGGAGCCAGAGGAAACATGCAGTTCAGTGTTTAAATCTAATTTCAAACAGGCTGCATTAAGCTTTATTGGTTCTATTTATAAAGCAGCTAATGGTTTTCAGTCACAGTAAAAACATGAATAAATAAATAACTAATCATTTCCAGCTGCATCAAATCCTTGAATAAAACCAATAATAATTGTGGGGAACTGATCCTGTGCACCTGATTCCAGGACGGACGTGTGTTTATCTGGACGTGTGACGACCCTGCAGGCAACACCTGGATGGCCAAACTGCTCCATAAGTTCAATGATGTGGTCTGGCATGTCAGCTGGTCCATCACTGGAAATATTCTCGCTGTTTCTGGAGGAGACAACAAGGTAGAGTATGAACAGTAATACAGGCGCACATCCTGGAGCTGTGCAGTGTTTGCTGTGTGATGTTTTATGACTCACAATTTCCTGATTTGAATCAATGATGTGACACGTATTTTTGTCTGACTGTTTCTTAAGGTTTTCATGTTGCATTTCTCAAGATAGAAACAGTCAAAGTTGTTTCTCTTGTTTTATTGTCTTAATTTATTTCTTTCCTAAGTAGCTCACTGCAAATGTACTCACACCCAGAGCTCTGTCATTTCTTTTTCATTACAGCTTTGTTTATTTAAACATCAAACTCACTGGTCCCCCTTTAATTTAGGCCTAACCCACAGGGACAAACTATTTGAAATCTTATCCCTTGAGGTTTTGTTAATAGAACTGTTTTAAACATTAGATAAACTAAACCAAAGATCGAGAAGAACCTGTCAGATTACAGGTCATTACTGCAGCAGCTGTGCAGTGATACCACTAACTGTTCCACATTAACACACTCTTGTCTGTTCCTTGTGTGTGTGTGTTCATTTGGTAGGTGACGCTGTGGAAGGAGTCGATGGATGGTCAGTGGGCGTGTATCAGTGACGTCAGCAAGGGTCAGGGCGCCGTGTCCACCATCACCGACACACAGCAGAACGAGCAGTGACACACACACACACACACACACCAACACCCTACAGGGAGAACCCGGTCTTCACAGATCTGACAACACAGTGACTGGGCTCGGGTTAGAATCTTGTTTTTAAGGCTTCAGCAGGAGTCCATCGTCTCTTTGGGCCTACAATATTTGTCCCGGACACATGTTTGTGAATTTTATCAGAGGGAAAGAAACCTTGATGGTGGAACAATCTCTCCACAGTGTTTGGGATCTTTGCAACTTTTGATGAAGTTTAGAAATACAAACCTGAGTCATACTAAACATTTGCTATCTGACGTGCTCCACCTTCACTTGTTTTAGTTCCTTCCCACTTTAGTTGCCACATGTACATGAATGTTGGTCCAAATGTAATGTTGAAAATCTGCCTCCATCCGCTCTCATGATGTGCCCCTGCAACATTTCACCCCTCCAGCAGGGATCAAACAATCTGCTGCTTCATATTGAGCAGGAAGAAAATCATTTAACAAAACTTTCTTCATGGTTGAAGCTGTAACAACAAATCCCCCATTAATGTCTGTTCCCTAACAAATGTAATAATGAATGAATAACAAATGAGTTTCCTAAGCTATTGATGTATGCACATTCCTATCAACACATGACGCAGTGTTTTTTCAGTGCCTATAAACCAAACTGGTGTTTGGTAAATTCAGACTCTGCCTTGATTACTCAGCCACTACATCCCTTTGGCACCGGGATGTTCAAATTAAAGCAGTGTGTTCCTAGGATGATGGTGATCAGAACTAAATTGCAAACTGTTTCTCAGTTGTTGGGTTTTTTTTTTTTCCAGATGTAAAATCAAAAACCATAAATGTGTTTTTCATTCTGATGTAATTAAATATGATGTTAATAAAGTGCTTGTGCATGTTTTTTTGCTCCTGTGGTTATAAGGTCAGATTAGTTATGTTGTGGAGCATCTGTCCACATCTGTCTGTGTGTTTTAAACGTAAGTGTCCTGTAGGTTTCAAGTTTCCACATCACGCTGCTGACTGGACCACAACTGGTTTTCACACTTCATACTGGTCAGCTGTTACAGACGCCGCCTTCATTGAATGGATGTCTTAATTACAGACACAGAGGTCTGTCGCTTGTATGTTACAAGGAAAACAGGCCATTTATCATTAAAATATCATTTTTAAAATTGTCATATTTTCAAGAGAACAACGGCAGGCTCAATAGAAATCTCATCTTGTAGACGTCATGTTTTAGTTCTTTAAATTAGTTCTTTAAATTTTCATTCCTCATTTTTTAATGCCCATAATAAAAGTACAATAATTCAGAAATGAAGAAAGCACTCTTTTTTATTCTCATTAACTTTCTGTGGAAAATGTGAGATACAGCTGCATTTAGTAATGAGGCTGCAGAATCCACAGAGCCCACAGGGGCAGGGTTGTTACATGTCCTGCAGTTACAGTAGACACACCCAGTTGTTGAGCCCAGCAGGCTCTTCCTGCACTGTTCAACACTGGTCCTACTTTCTGCAGAGGTGTGTTGGTTTTCTGGTTCATCAGCAGCTGCTGCTAAAATGGTTATCTGAAAATGTTCTTGCAGA